>NC_056743.1:988604456-988684456 GCF_019279795.1 Protopterus annectens
ACCCTGTGCATATGATGATACCTGTGCCACATCCCTCTCATCCATAACATCGATGCAGGGACAGGCTAATATGGTTCTGATGCACATGGTGACTGTACTACAATGTATCAATGTACTGCAGTGTAACATGTTGTCAGGAGTAATGTTTAATGCATACATGTCAGGTAGTGTAGCCATCCAGCAATGATGCGTTATAGCTGTTAGTAACACTGGTTGATTGTGGTCTCCATAATGTTATCCATTTATGTTGTAGGTGTACATGTGTCAGCAGGAGGATGGTCTGCAGTCATATTCCACAAGCGGTATGGCACTGTAGTGACACCATGTCTGTGACATATCCAGGGTACAGTTGAACACATCACAGGTTTTTATAACTGTTATTGCCTGTGCCAAATGGACAGGTGACCCCGCTGGGATGTTTATAATCTGCAACCTGATGTAGACACATCCACATACATGCACACTCTTATTTGGCAACACTGGGACTAACCCCTACCTAGGTATGTAGTGCTACTGAACTGTGTGGCTTTCATTGAACACACCACACAGCATTTAGGGTGAGGTGTGTTCCAGGTTACATGTTGCATGTAGAACATCCCCAGACATGTACAGTATGGTAATGGAGGATGTAATGGTTGTATATGGACAATACATAGTGCAACATACCATCATATACACATTAACAGACACATAACAGGCAGACACACATCCGACAGACCTGGGCCTATCTGTGCTAACTCATCCATGTGTCCAATATGGTACAGGTAGGTTGCACACAACAAATGCATAACTGGGCTGGATTGTGGTATCATTTACCTGTATGGTTGATGGTGACAGTGGTCACCATAAAATGGTACATGGGGCATATATCGGGTGTACAATGATGTAATGACAGTGTACACAGCACCCACATCCCCCAGTGGATATTGTACTCCCTGGAACCCATGATGATACTCTGACATATGCACCATCACACATTGCCCATGAGTGCGATACAAACCCATTGTATATCATAACAGTGGTACTACAGGGATATGCATCAAATGCACATGCCACAGGCATAGTGGTGTTACATTGTCATGCCTCACCTATGGGGCAACAACACTATCTGTGCTACTATGTGGCAATGTGTATTGTAATAGGAGCATGTGGCCTCAGAATGCTTTACCCTACAGATATACAGACATGCACAAATACAGACACCTGCCAGAACTTAATGGGTATCCCATGTCTATCGACCAATTTGCGGTAAATACTGTTCTGCTGGTATTGCAAGGCTGTGGGTACATGTAGCCAGTAGGGAAAGGAGTGTAACAGGGTACATGTTATGTCCGATACAGCAGCACCCACAACTGACTATGGCAATGGGTGTTATGTGGTTGTGAACGCCCTCATGGAATTCCAACTACAGGTGTACTAACACATAGACACTGCTGTCCTCAGTAATGTACAAGTACACATGTCAGTACTAGGGTGCATCGCTGCAGGTGGTCATAGCTCTGTACCTGGCTACTGTCCATGGAGAGATGGGTTGTGTACAGGATATGTGTACAGTGGTATCATGCCACCTGTCATATGCCAGCAGGAAATCTATCGACAGACACCACTGTGGTGACTCTCAGAGTGATAGCGACATGCCTCAGCCAATCCTCTGGGTGCCTTCTGCACATGGCCACTGAGGTGATCCAATTGACATGTATGCAACATGTACTACAACACATGGTTAGTGCCTGTGATGGAGACCTGTACCCAAGCATGTTCTGTTGACTGTGGTAGTGTAGTGGAGGTTCCCGTGGCATGTTATGTATACAGGGTATTGTCTCCTATATGTGCCAGTTATTACACAGCTGGGCAGACATGTCAGTGTCACTCAAGCATAAGTTGCATGCACGTATCTCAGCTGGATACCTGCCATCTGCACATCTGTGCAGGGACTGACTGTCATCAGCTTGGCAAGTAGCTAGGCAGTAGGATGAATGTGTCAACAGATAGATGTTTGACAACAATATGTATGCCATTACTACGTGTTGTAAGCCCTCACTAACATGTGCTGTACAGATGGTAGTCTACAGTTAAATTCAACATGTCAAATCATTATCCAGTATAGGATATATACTGTGACATAGCTCACACACCAGGAACACGACAGGGAGGCCTCAGAATCCAGCTATGCCTGCAGATGCTTGCTGTCAGTACTACATTTAGTACTCTACTCTTGCCTGGAAAAGCACTGTCAGCAGTAGTACCACCATGATACACTACATGCCAGTGTGACAGCACATACCCTAGGCTACTACCCCTGTATGTAACATATTCACATGTTGGTGATAATGCTGTACAGGTCTCATTTACTTGTGTGTCCCAGAAATGACACTCACAATTTTTGCTACTGTAATGACAGCACATAGATGCATGTATCATACATGGCATTACATACACTTATTACAGATGTTATTACCCTGCTATGTTATCAGATTGGGTGGTGAGAACTGGTTACCAGGGCTAAACCATGCTTAGCAGGTGTTAGTATTGCTGCAATATAACAGCTAAGCAGATTTGTGCACTGGTACTTTCCAGGCAAAATCTACATAGTGTAAGCGCCCATAAGTTTAACTGCACCTTAGCACTGCTTAGCTTCATGCAAACCCATGCAAACCTGCTTAAAGCTGCTCAAAACTGCCTTAACCATTACTATGTATCTCACAGCCCTTGTTCTGCTCTAGCAACAAATAACCAGGCCTTGCAGGTCTTGAACCCAGGCCACTGTACACACCAAAGTCACAAACACTTAACCACTACACTGTATGACCACTGTGAAGGCAGTTGTTTTTCCAGTATATCTGTCAATACGTTACTAAGGTTGATTACTATTGAACAATTGCTTTACTTCCACAATTGTGTAGTACTTGTTAATGATATTACTGTTGCATCACATATGTTTATTAAAATTTAAAAATTAAAAAAAAACCCGGGGGAAAAAAAAATGTTTTAAAAAGGGGGGGTTTTTTTTTTTTTTTTTTTTTTTTTTTTTTCCCCCCCGGGGCCCTTTTTTTTTTTTTTTTTTTTTTTTTTTTTTTTTTTTTTTTTTTTTTTTTTTATAAAAAAAAAAAAAAAAAAAAAAAAAAAAAAAAAAAAAAAAAAATTTTTTAAATTAAATTTTTAAAATTATTTTTTTTTTAAAAAAAAAAATTTTAATTTATATATTTTTAAAATTATTAAAATATCCTAATTTTTTGGGCCCCAAAAAGGGGTTTTTTTTTCCTTTTTTTTAAATTATTTAAAAATTAAAATATTTTTTTTTTTTTTTTTTTTTTTTTTTTTTTTTTTTTTTTTTGTTTGTTTTTTTTTTTTTTTTAATTAAAAAAAACTTATATTCTTAAATATTAAATTTGGGGGCCCCCCCAAAAAACCCCCTTTTTTAAAAAAAAGGAAAAAATTTTTTTTTTGATTTTAAAGGTTTGGTTTAAAATTTTTTTTTTAAAAATTAAACATATATTTAAAATTGTTTTTTTTAGGCAGGAAAAATTTTTTTTGGGGGTTTTTTTTTTTTTTTAAAAAATTTTTTTTTTTTAAAAAAAAATTTTTTGGGGGGGTTTTAAACCCCCTAAAAATTTTTCCCCCCGGGGAACCCCAAAAAGGGTTTCACTTTCCCCCCTTTTTTTTTTATGGGTTCCCCCTTTGGGGGGGGGGGAAAAAAAAAAAAAAAATATGCCCCCTTTTGGGGGCCCCCAAAAAAAAAATTTTTTTTTGGGTTTCCCTATTTTTTTTTTAAAAAAAAAAAAAAAAAAACTAAAATTTTTTGCAACCAAAAACCCCAAAAACCGGGGTTTTGGCCCTTTTTTTTTAAAAAAAAAAAAAAACCCCCTGGTTTTTTTTAAAAAAAAATTTTTTTGGGGGGACCGGCAAAATTTAAAAACACCGGGGGGCCCCCCCGCCCAAAAAACCCCCCTTTTAAAAATTTTTGGGTTTTTTAAAAAATTTTGGGCCCCCAAAAAAAAATTTCCCTGGAAAAGGGGGGCCCCCCTTTTAAAAAAAAATTTTTTTCCCCAAAAAAAAAATTTTTTTGGGGGTAAAATTAAAAAAAAACCAAAAAAACCCCCCCAAAGGGGGGGGGGTTTTTTTTTAAAATTTTTTCCCCCCCCAAAAAAACCCCCCTTTCCTTTCACCCCAGAAAAAAAAACCCCGGAAAAAAACCCCCCCCCCCGGAAAAAATTTTTTAAAAAAAAATAAAAAAAAAAACCCCCCCCTTTTAAAAAAAAAGGGAAACCTTTGGGGAAAAAAAAATTTTTTTTTTTCAAATTTTTTAAAAATTTTTCCCCCTTTTTAAATTTTTAAAAAAGGGAAACCCCTTTTGGGGGGGCCCCCCCCTTTCCCCTTTTCTTTTTTCCCTTTTTTTAGTAACCCCCAAAAAAAAAAAATTTTTTTTAAACCCCCAAAAAACCCAAAAATTTAAAAGGGAAAAAAAAAAAAATTTAAAAAAAATTTTCCCCCTTTTTTTAAAAAAAAAAATTTTTTAATTATTCCCCCCTTTTCCCCCCCTTTAAAAAAATTTTTTTGGGAAAAAACCTTTTTTTTTCCCCTTTTTTTTGGGAAGGAAAAAAAAAAATTTTTTTCCCCAAAATTGGGGTTTTTTTTTTTGGGAAAAAAAAACCCCCTTTTTTAATTTTTTGGGGGGGTTTTTGGGGCCAAAATTTTTTTCATTTAAAAAATTTTTTGGGGAAAGCCCCCAAAAACCCCCCCAAAAAAAAAAAGGGGGAAAAAAAAAAAAAAAAAGGGGGGGCAAAAAAATTGGGGAAAGGGGAAAAAAAATTTTTTTTAAAAGGATTTCAAACCCCCCTTTTTAAATTTTTAAATTTTGGGGTTTTCCCCAAAAAGGGGGGAAAAAATTTTTAAAACCCCAAAAAATTTAAAACCCCCCCGGGCCCAAAAGAAAGGGGGTTTTTTAAAAAACAATTAGGTTAAAAACACACTTTGGGGGGGGTTTTTTTTCCCCAAAAAATTTTTGGAAAAGGGGGTTTTTTTAAAGGGCCCCCAAAACCAAAAAAAGGGGGGGGAAAAAAAACCCCCCGGGGGGGGTTTTTCCCCTTTTTTGGTTTGGGGGTTTTTTTCCGGCCAAACTTAATTGGGGGGGTTTTCCCGGGCCCCCCCGGGGTTTTTATTTCCCCGGGGGGGTTTTTTTTTTTTGGGGGGGGGGTTTTTTAAAAATTTTTTTTGGGGTTTTTTTTGGGGGGGTTTTCCCCCCCCTTTTTTTTGGGGGAAAAGGGGGGTTTGGGGGTTTTTGGTGGTTTTTGGGGGCCCCCGGGTTTTAAAATTTTTTCAGGTTCCCCCCAAAAATTTTTTTTTGGGGGGGGGGGCCCCGCCCCCGGAAATTTTTAAAATTTTTTTGGGGTTTTTAAAAAATTTTTTTTTTTGGGGGTTTTTTTTTGTTTTTAAAAGGGTTTTTAAAAAGGGGGGAAAAAATTTTTTAAAAAGGGGCTAATTTTTTGGGGAAAAGCAATTTCCCCCCAAAAAAAAGGGGGGGGGGGAAAAAAAGGTTTTTGGGTAAAAAGGGTTTTTTTTCCCGGGGGTTTTTTTTGGGGGAAAACCCCCTTTTTTTTTTTCCCCCTTTAAAGGGGGGCCCCCCGGGAATTTTTTTTTTAAAGGGGGGTTTTTAAAATTTCCCCCTTAAAAAAAAAAAAAAGCCTTTTCCCTTCCCCAAAAAAAAAAACACCCCCAAAAAAAAAAAAAATTTTGGGGGTTTTTTTTTTAAAAAAATTTCCCCCGGGGACAAAAAGGGGGGAAAAAATTTTTTAAAAAAAAAAAACCCTTTTGGGGGGGAAAAAAACCCCCGTTTTTTAAAAAGGGAAAATTTTTTTTTTCCCCTTTTTAAATGGTTTAAAAAAAAAAAAATTTTTTTTTTTTTTTTTCCCTTAAAGGGGCCCTTTAAAGGGATTAAAATTTTAAAAAATTTTCCCCCCCCAAAAAAAAAAGGGGGGGGAAAAAAGGGCCCCCTTTTCCCCCAAAAACAAAAAAAAAGGGGGGTTTAAAAAAATTTTTGGGGGTTTTAAAAAAATTTTTTTTTCCCAAAAAAAAAGGGGGTTGGGGAAAAAACCTTTTCCCCAAAAAAAAAAAAACCCCCCCAAATTTTTTTAAAAAAAAGGGGGGGGGAAAAGGGAATTTTTTTTTTAAAAAAATTTAAAAAAAAGGGGGGGGGGAATTTAAAAAAAAAAAAAGGAGGTTTTTTTAAAATTTTTTTTTAAAAAAAAAAAAAAAAGTTTAAAAAAAATTTGGGGGTTTTTAAAAAAAAAAAAAACCCCAAAAAAAGTTGGTTTTTTAGGGTTTTTTTTCCCCCCCAAAAAAAAGGAAACAAAAAAATTTCCCAAAGGGTTTTAAAAAAATTTTAAAAAAACAATTTTTTGGGGGACCAAAAAAAATTTCCCCCCAAAAAACCCCCCAAAAAATTGGGGGGAAAAAAAAAACCCCCTTTTAAAAAAAAAAAAAACCCCCCCAAAAAAAAAAAACCCCCACCCCTTTTTTTAAAAAAAAAAAAAATTATTTTTTTAAAAAAATTTTCCCCCTTTTCCCCCGGGAATTTTTGGGGGATTTGGGGGGTTTTTTTCCCTTTTTTGGGGGATAACCCAAAAAAAGGGGGGAAAAACCCCCCAAAAAAATTTTTCCCCGGGGGGAAAAAAAATTTTTTTTCCTTTTCATGTTCCCTTTTCAATTTTTTGGGTTTTTTTTTTTTTTTTTAAAGGAATTTTTGGGGGGTTTTTTCTCCAGGCCTAGATGTCACATGTAGAGGTATGAATTGGCACCCCAGCCTCTTGGCTATTTTACATCTGTTATCCTTGTAAGGTGGACATTATGACATATAATAGGGTCACCATATAAGAAATTTGCAAAACCTGCTCACAATGAGTCCCGTTGTTACACATTCATAGCCACCTCCACACAGGATACGAAAGACAAACACAGACACTTGCCATGTCTGGGATAAGAACTTCTACCTAACTAGTTTATCACACAACAGCATTTCGCAGTTATAGGATGCGCCATGGAGATCATTGTAGTACTCCTTCACTAAAGGTGTATTTCACTGGGAATGACATTAGTAGGCTTGCCAAGGTAGGGCATTTGGATTGTAGTAAGTGTGACTAGCCTAAAAAGCATTTCTCCCTACACAGAGATAGAGGCACAAACACACATGCCATGTCTGGGATTAGAACTCCTACCGAACTAGTTTATCACACTACATCATTATGCCATTATAGGACATGGCATGGAGATTACTGGTCTACTCCTTTCATAAAGGTGTATTTTAAAGTGAATGACATCAGCAGGCTTGCCAAAGTAGGGCATTTGAATAGTAGTTAGTGTGACTAGCCTAAAAAGCATTGCTCCCTAATCAGACAGAGACCTACACGCAGAGTCACCATGTCAGGGATTAGAACTCCTAGTTAACTAGTTTATCACACTATAGCATTACACAGTTACAGGATGTGCTTCAGACATTACTGGGCTACTTCTTTCCCAAAGGTGTATTTCAAAGTGAATGACATCATCAGGCTTGCAAAAGTAGGGCATTTGAATTGTAGTGAGTGTGACTAGTCAAAACATCATTGCTTCCTACACAGACACAAATGCACACACACACAGTTGCTATGTCTGGCATTAGAACTCCTACTTAACTAGCTTATCATGCTACAGCATTATGCAGTTGTAGGATGCACCATGGAGATTACTAGGCCACTCCTTTCCCAAAGGTGTGTTTCAAAGTGAATGACATCAGCAGGTTTGCCAAAGTAGGGCATTTGAATTGTAATGAGTTTGACTAGCCTAAAATGCATTGCTCCCTACACAGACAGAGGCAGCACACACAGTTGCCATGTCTGGGATTAGAACTCCTACCTAACAAGTTAATCACACTACAGTATTATACAGTTATAGGACATGCCATAGAGATTACTGGGCTACTTTTTTCCCCAAAGGAGTATTTCAAAGTGAATGACATCAGCAGGCTTGCCAAAGTAGGACATTTGAATTGTAGTGAGTGTGACTAGCCTAAAAAGCATTGCTCACTACATAGACGGAAACACACAAACACAAACAGTTGTCATATCTGGGATTAGGACTACTACCTAACTATTTTATCACACTACAGCATTACACAGTTACAGGATGCACCACAGAGAATACTGGGCTACTCTTTTCCCAAAGGTGTATTTCAAAGTGAATGACATCAGCAGGCTTGCCAAAGTAGGGCATTTGAATTGTAGTGAGTGTGACTAGCCTAAAAAGCATTGCTTCCTACACACACACACACACACACACACACACACACACACACACACACACACACACACACACACACACACACAAATACACACATACACAGTTGCATTAGAGCTCCTACTTAACTAGCTTATCACACTACAGCATTGCTCAGTTATAGGATGCCCCATGAAGATTACAAGGCCACTCCTTTCCCAAAGGTGTATTGCAAAGTGAATGACATCAGCAGGCTTGCCATAGTAAGGCTATGGGGAGGGCAGTGTGCTTGCATGGGCTATAACCCATTCATCTAGAGGCAGACACACCACACTCAGGCACACACAGGTTTATACTCCACAGGTAAGTGTATACAACTGCTAGATGACTACTGCCTTGTGCAGTCATGTTGCACAGCTAGCACTAGCACCACAGAGTCATTTATGCTGAGTGATACCAGTGGCTAATTTCTACTGTGAGTGACATTTACACATCATGCGGTTGTAGCCATTTGGCTGTGTGCTGGGTGGGACAGGCCTCATGATGATAGGCTCTTTGTCACTCTCTTCCACACATCTATGTATGTGTACTTTTGGCATATTATAGTTGTTGTCCTTGGATATATGCGTGTATTCCTATCCAATGTGTGTGCAAAGCATGACTAGTGCATACAGAAGAATGTATGCACTAATATCTGCAACTGTCAGATATGTATGGTTCACTGTAGTTGGAAGACACGGGCTTCATTTGTTTACAATGGTGAGCATGCCCAGTGTGCCCTTCTGTATTGAATATGTGGATCCATTCCAGGTTGTTTGTACTCCAGTGCAGACCTTTCTGTTTTACATCTACAGGTAGAAAACTGTTTCTGCAGGATATCTGTAGATCAGTTGGCATTATGGGGTCAAACTGTGCAAGGGATAGTGTGTACTATAGATGATTGTGTCTGTGCTGCTTCTGCTACATGGTACTGGTATTAGCAGAGATTTTCAAACATGTGTACTGTTATACACTGTGATGTTTTATGTCCTCAAGTTCTATCAGGTGGACATTGTTGCTCGCAGTGATGTCCTGGGGAACACAGGATGAATGCAGATGTGTCCATTATTGTGGTCAAACACCTACATATTCATGGGAAAGTTATGCCATTTTAGATGTGGAGTTGCAGACACTTGCTGCTGGGTCTGTGTATCCTGTTCAGCACCTTGCTACAGTGATGGCGGAGGATCCCATACTTCTGCATCCATTGACATGACAGTATGGCCTTATCTTGCTGTGGAAATACCTCACAGTTGTATAGATTCACACAGGTTACCCAGAGGCAGGGGCCATAAGTAAGGATATTACCCCTATTGTGGTGTTCAGGCAGGTTTGTAGCCACCCATTTTTGTATTTGCAGTGAGGGATAGTATGTGCACATGGCTGTGTGTCGGACTTTGCACATTCCATGCTGCCCATGCTCCCACCCCCCTCTATTATTCTATCCTCTTCCATACATTATGCATACATTCTCTGATACTTTCCCTATAGTTATCAAATCATCACAGCTGTGCTTTGGTGTTGGTCCACAGTGCATGCAGTGGGACAAGTTGGACATGTTACTGTGGTTTGTCCACATGGCCTTGCATATGGCTTATGTGGAGTGTGTTATGTTGTTATTTGGGTGTCCATAACATAACATACATTGGCAGTACAGGTGAGATGCAGACCTTTGGCAGAGGCCTGTAGGCCATTTGGTGGTGATGCAGGCCAGCTGTAGCAGGCCATTGCATTCTGTCCATCCTACAGTTCCAGACTGCCATACAGTACATTCCCCTGGGGAGACAGGGTAGGTGTGCTAGGTGTTCATGCCAATACTTTCGATCAGTTTTGATCAGGTGGTGTAGATGCTAGCAGGGTGCTGCTTACAGCTAGGACAAACCTGCATGGGACACCGGCACTGCATGCTGCATTCATTCACTATTGTCATACACAGGTGTGGGTCATATTGTACCCATTCCAAACAGCAGGGATAAGACTGGAGAGGTACCTGTAGGTGGTGTTTGGGTGATCTGGGTGCATGTGTGCATGTGTGCTATGGACACTACTTGCATTTGACTCACAGATATGCATGGGGCATTCCAGTTATGCTGCTTTGGTCAGGAACATCAGCCGTTTCCCAATACATCAGTCCTATTACCTTTGTGATCTGCAAGTGTTCGGCCAGACAACATCGGTATTCCCTACTACAAGCCCAGATAATGTGATGCATACCTGTATGTACAATTGCAAGGGTGTGTCCATTTCACGTTTACACATTATATACTGTATGTCTGGGGTACTTTTCCCTGTGTACTGCTGTATATCTAGCCCGACAGTCATGCAATATCCATCTTTCAGAAGGTGACACATATTACCGCCATACATTTACAATGGCTTACTGCTAGCATGTGTTAAACTGGGAAGCATTGTCTTTGGCACTGCAGTTGTGAGAACTTGGCCTTGGCATTGGCAGTAGTGGGCAATGGCCACCAGGTCAAACCTCACCATGCATGCATACTGACCACTCTCATACAATATGGCACACACACCTACCTACGACACATATAAAGACACCCTCAGTGGGCGATTTCAACTACCCCACCATTAACTTGGAAAACTATTCATGTACCAACTCTTGTGCTAAATGTTTTCTGGAATTAAAAAATTCCAATGCCTTGGATCAACTTATCCACACCCCCACCAGGGGCAGCAATAACCTAGACCTGGTTATTAGCAACATGTGCAACCAGTGCTCCATACCAGAGGTGAATTCCTTGTTGGTCAGATCTGACCACAAGCTAATCACCCTAGACACCCACATCCCTCCTCCACCCCCCATTAGGGAAACCACAGTAAAAAATTTCTCCAATGTCAACTTCACACTTCTTAAGACAGAAGTGGCAAACTTCACAACACCCATGCTGACAGACAATAGAGGTATGACAGCTGAATCATACACAAATGCACTTTATATGCACTTACACAAGTGCATGGATCGTGCAATCCCTAAAAAAACAAAATGATATCCTCCAAAAAAAGGAAGCTAATCTGGTGGTCCCCTGCCATAAATAAACTCTACAACAGAAGAAAGAAACTGTTGCAAAAAAAGAGGAAAATCCCATGATTGGAGAAACTCCCTGGTCAGCCTCAGTAAGAAGCTGAGATCCTTCATAAAATCCTCCAAAGCTAGTTGCGAAAACAAAATCACCATTGACTCTAAAGACAACCTCAACGCATTATATAGCTATGTCAAGAATCTCAATGGCAACACTCAGATCTGCTCTGAGTTACAGCACAATGGCACTACATATACAGAACCAACTGATATTGCCAACATCCTGGCAGATAGGTTCAGTGCTAACTTTACACCCTGTCATCCACTAAAGGGCCCATCTCTATACCAGAAGAATGCAAAGTTCCTGTAATCACAGCTGCACAGGTAAAAAACACACTATCTAAAGCCAAGAACACAGCATCCATGGAACATGACAACATGCCCGGCTGTGTTTTACATGAACTACAGAACGAACTGGCACCTCACCTAAGTACCATGTTCAATCATAGACTCTCCTCAGGCTATGTGCCCACTGAATGGCACACAGTGATGGTTATTCCACTCCACAAAGAGGGAGCCACTATGGACCCCGGAAACTACCGCCACATTAGCCTAATGAGCCTGGTCTGCAAGGCTATGGAACATATCATCATGGAACTTATAAACAATGACATTGATAATCTCCAAACTCAGGACCCCACCCAGTTCGGGTTTGTAAAAGGCAGATCATGTCTCCTAAACCTGATAGACTTATTTGAAGCAGTCACCAAAGCCGTAGATGAGGGTAAGGTGGTTCATACAGCCTATCTAGATCTCGCCAAGGCTTTCAACACCATCCCCCACTCTGGAACTATAGATAAACTCACTAAACTAGGTATAAATCCCTATGTCACAAGATGGATTGCCAACTGGCTCACTGACAGAACCCACACTGTGAAAGTAGCTGATTCCATATCCAACTTCAGACCAATGACAAGTGGAGTACCACAGGGTTCATTCCAGGGTCCTCTCCTGTTTGGTATCTACTTCTCTGAAGTACAGGCTAACACAGAAGGTCTTTGGCTAATGAAGTTCGCAGATGACTGCAAACTAGGAGCCATAATCAAAACTCCAAAAGATGTGGACATCCTACAAAATGGCCCCGCTGAGACAGATACTTGGTGTCAAAGCAATGGCCTCAAGCTCAATGCCAAAAAGTTCATTGCCATCCCTTTTAGTAAAAAACTCTGCACCCATGAACTACCACATAGGCGGTAGTCTATTTAACACCAAAAGTGTGATAAGAGACCTTGGGACACAGGTGGACAGTAGTCTCTCCTTTGATAATCACATCGCCACAGTAGTCAGGAAATCCTTCTACATGGCACACCTCATCACAAAAGGCTTCTCATTCAGGAAAAAAGAGGTCATTGTTCCCCTCTACTCGTCAGTCATTAGACCCATTATAGAGTACAATGCCCTTTTTGGTATGTACCTCACAAGACATCTACAACAACTGGAAAGGCCACAGAAATACCTCACAAAGAGGATTACTGGCCTCAAACAGATGCCCTACACAGACCATCTCAAAAAACTGCAGCTTTACTTCATCACATATCGCCTACTCAGAGGTGATCTCTGCCTAACACACAAAGCTATGTCAAACCCAGAGCTTTTAGACATGCTCCACTTAAAGAAATCCCAGTCCCTACGAGGTATATGCTCTGAAGAACTAAACCTTGTCACCACAATAAACAGAACATGCTGGAGGGATAGATTCCTGTGCCCGAGACTTCCCATACCCTGGAATAAACTACCTATCTATATCAAACAAAGCTCCTGATTAGCACTCTTCAAGAAAAATCTTGATGATTGGATGGGAGATAGGAAATTCACCCCAGGGATCACTTCTGTGGCTCTGCTCGACAGTGGCATAGGAAAATAATTTTCTTGGGTGGTGAAAGCCAAGGTACCTTTTGGCTAGGCTTATATAGGCCCTAGGGTCAATAGCCTAATACCTACCTATGAACCTATGAACCTATACCTGCATGTTGTACAAATAATACAATTTATCCTGCTACGTTGGCCACCTCAGGTCATCTGTGCTCCACTGGTATTGTACCTACACATACATGTTACTACATGTCTACATCGGATTGGAGGGGGGCACACCTGACTGTTACTACATTTCTACATAGGATTGGGGGTACCCCTGACTGTTTCTACATTTCTACATAGGATTGGGGGGAACATCTGACTGTTTCTATATTTCTACGTAGGATTGCAGGGGGGCACACCTGACTGTTACTACATTTTTACATAGGATTGAAGGGGGGCACACCTTGCTGTTACTACATTTCTACACAGGATTGGGGGGTACACCTGACTGTTTTTACATTTCTCCATAGGATTGGGGGGCACACCTGACTGTTTCTACATTTCTACATAGGATTGGGGGGGCATCTGACTGTTACTACATTTCTACATAGGATTGGGGGGCACACTTGACTGTTTCTACATTTCTACATATGATTGGTGGCACACCTGACACTTGTACACATTTTCTATGACTGTACTGGTATATCTGGTAGTCCATTTCATTCTGTATTCTAACCTAGCATGCTGACTAGAGGCATATCAGTGTACTACAGGCTTAAGGATTGATTAACCTACATATCTGTTTCTGACTTCTTACCCATCAGAACTTATATCCCACTGCCTGACCTGATGTAGCCTGTCTGTGTAGGCCTGGGGGGGTACCCATAGCCATCATTTAGAGGCCTTAGCACAGCCTTTGTTTGTGTTTGTCTACAACTGTCCTGCTGGCTGAGACTGTTGTTGGGTATGTGAACCTCTCTGACTGGCATGTGCGTGTCATATGGGCACACATGTGGCCCAGCATATTTCCTACAGTGGGTTTTGTCACCATGTGTAGTACTGGCTACTATGCTTGACACCAGTATTTGTTACAGATCTCATGGTGCCACTATAGGTGTCTATTATCTGAATGCATCCCATTCAGCAACCCAATTCCCTTGCATGCTCACATCCATAACATAGATACAAGTAACAACACATACTACTCCAGTCGGCAATTGGTAAGGAGAGTGACTTACCTTGTGGGTGTGCCAGTATCGAGGATGGTGCTGGAGGGCTGCCTATGTTGGATGCACATAGTAAACTCCCTATACATGGTTGAGCACAGGTAGTGTCATGTTTGGCATCCCTTTTACTGTATGTGCGAGTCAGAGAGAGGTGTCATTCCCTGGGTCCCTACTGTGTCAGTGTGTGTGCTATGTGGTGCCTCTTTGCCAAGGCCAGGGCATACTGGGCATGCCACCATCTGCCTACTGGGGCAGGCTCAGGTTGTTCCTCCTCTGAGTCACTCTGTGCCTGTGCAGGCCTTGGCATTGGAGGGGGGCTGTGTGGCTCTGCCCCATGCTGTTCCTGCTGCAGCTGTTTCTGCAGGATCATATTGTGTAGCATGGCATGGCACAAATTTTGACAATTTGGGTACATGTAGCTGGTGAGTACTGCAAGGCTCCACCGGATGTGTCCAGGCACTGGAACCGTGACTTGAGCATCCCAAACACATGCTCTATTATGATTCTGGTCTGTGCATGTGCCTCATTATGGAGTTCTTGTTCGGGTGTGTGTGCATTTCTGATGGGTGTCATCAGCCATGGCTCCAGTGCGTAACCAGCATTCCCCACTAGATGACCATAAGGGATGTCCCCATTGGCAAATCTCTGGTACAGCTGCATCAGATGCCAGATGTGGGAATCATGATAGCTTACACAGCAGCCAGCACACACATTCATTATAATGCCCTGGGCATCGCACATGACCTGGCAGTTGAAGGAGAGTAAGCCCTTGTGGTTGATGTAAACCCTACCCTGCTCACCAGGTGGTGCTTTGATGCATATGTGTGTGTGCAGCCTATCGCAACCACTACCTCAGGGTATTCTGTTATTTGGTGGAAGAGATGCATATTGCTGGCCAATGCCTAATGGGTGTTGTGGAAATATACGTGCTCACTGGCATGTGCTGACACAGTATCCAGGAACTGGTGGAATACCCTGGATGCTGATGCCTGTGAAATCTCCATGATATCCCCAGTTGGCCTTTAGCAGGTAACTGTGGCTATTATTCCTAGGCCTGCACGTACCTTGGTATCCACTGGGATGGGTTCCCCTCTGTTAGCTCTGTGTGTCAGTAGTGGTAGTCACACCTCAACAATTTCCTGTAGGAGGTCCCTGTCCATCCTATAGTGCTCCACTATCTCCAGCTCATGTAGACCCTGGTAGGTTACCCTGGGTCTGTACACACTTCTCCATCTCCTCACTGTGGGTTGGTCAACAGCATTCTCATCCTCACCACCCGCAGCCTTTTCCACATGTTGATATCTGATAGCTGCTGCAGCCCCTATCATTTTGTTGTTTTTGTTTGTTAAACTTTCCCCACTTATATACACCGGTGGTGTAGAGTATGTGGGAAAAACAAGAGGGAAAGGTGTTTGCATAGTTTATAGTAGTGTTCTGGGCTGGGCTGTTCTTCTGCCTGTGTAATTGGCTGATTCTGATACATTTTACCTGTCAGCTATGCTAGTTCTCCTAGATTACCTTCCTACTGCTGTTTTCCCTTCCCATTGTCTTTCTGTTTAAGCCTGGGGGAGCACCGTGCAAACACAGTTTTCAAATGTGCACAGAGCTGCTATTTCCTGGTTTACTTTTTTTATGATTAGACCTGGGTGCGTGGCGCGCACACCCGCTTAGGCAATGTAAAGAGTGCTAGGCAGCCTCAGACACACACCCTTGCTTAGCTCTGCTAAGCTAATGGTAAACACAAGCCACAGGGCTCCAATCCACTTACAGTATGCCTGATGCACACCCCTATGATGTCAACTAACTCCTAGGCTTCCACCAAGCTATTCATGCTCTTACACTGTTGGGTGCTGACTAGCATTGAGGGGAAATCTGGGATTCAGTATCATTCCCCTCTTTTGCATAGGATTGCCTGCTGATGCATAGCTACAGGTCCCACACTGAGCCTCCCCCCTTAGCAATCACTATTAACTGGCCATGTTGTCTTCTGCCTGTCATTGAGTATAATGGCAAAATAGTGATTTTGGTTAGAATGCTTATTTTAGTTTTTTTTTTTTTTCTGGCTGATCCTGTTTGCGCGCCACTGCCCTACACTTAAACAGCTGAAATCGGCTAAAAAAAAAAAGTTTTTTTTTTTGCAACTGTTTTCCATGCCAATGGCCATATATTTGTCCACTGGCATGCTTTCAACATAATATTCACCCTTTATTTGGAGGTGTCATGGCTCCGTTTTGTAGTTTGCAGAAATGTACTTGGTTACTGACCGAGTACATTTATGCAGATTACACTAGTTCTGCATGGCCGGCTGCCAGCTTCCTGGATCGCAAATTCACCTCATTTGCATGGATTTCACCTGCAAATGGGGTAATTTGCATACAGGAGCTGAGTCCGTGAAGGACTAGTGCAGGATTTCTCGTGCACATCCCTGCAGCTTATTCCTGGATCGCTCAGCAGACATATTGCCTGCTGGAGCTCCTGAACTAGTCCTGCACACCACGCAGGGCTTGCTGAATCCAGGGGAGTGTAAAGAAAATAAGCCACAATATGCACAATCTAAGGAGATAAGGAAGCAATACTAAATAAAAGAAAGCAAAAACAAACTATCCTTTCACTCACAGCAATCCATGGCAGAGTCTGGTTTCAGCTTTTCTGGTAAATCCTTGAAATGTTTTATTTTAACCCTTAAATAGAATATTTAGTTCCCAGCCCAACCTCAGTTCACAGGTAATTAAACTTAACTGGCCAGTTCAAATTTCTGTGTGACTCACAAGATACACAGCTGTGTTCTCTTTTCTAGTTTAAATATGCACTTAAAAATCTGAATATAAGTAAAACAGTGTAAAGAAAATAAATCACAATATACAAAACAGAGAAGACATAATGAAGCAAAACAAAATAAAAGAAAGCAAAACAAGCTAACCTTTCATTCGCATCAATCTGTGGCTGAGTCTGAGTGAGCTCTTCCAGTAAAACCCTGGATGGTTTAAAATGTATCCTGAAGTAATACAACTGGTCATTTCTAACAAATATATGTGCTGGCCATTCACTTAATACTGCTACCTCCACCCCTTCCCCAAACTTCCACTCTGGGTAAGGTGTTGTGCCTGTCTGAGTTCAGCCATCTATAATGTGCAGTTAATATTGTGGAAGAAATTACTGTTCTATAGAGTTTTGTTTGTTTGTGTCTTTTGGATTTTCCCGGTTAGGGGTCGCCACAGCGGAACTCCGGTCCACTAATGATTGGTAGTTGATTTTACGAGCTGAGAATCGAACCGGACAGCATCTTACTGTGAGGCGACAATGCTACCGCAGCACCAGCACAGCTTATACAAATAAATATTTTATTGCCTACACAAACAAAATCCTTTCTTTACAAAACTCTCTGCACATATTAAAACTAATTAAGGTGATGCAATCTTGTAAAGAAATTTGTGTAGCAATGCATACAGTATTTGTTTTTGTATAAATGCATGCATGAAAAATAGTTGTATGTGTACCCATGCATATGTATATATGTAAAAAAAAAAAAAAAAAAAAAATATATATATATATATATATATATATATATATATATATATATATATATATATATATATATATATATATATATATATATATATATATATATATATATATATATATATATATATATATATATATATATATATATGTACGTACACATTTTTTTTTACTCATACATATACATTCATATTTAAACATAAAATTATGTTATGACATCAGCATTCTACAGTGTAAGCTATGTTTGTGTTTTTTTGCATCATTATAATAATGTAATATTTACATATTTACAGTTGTGTGCTTCTTCTAGCAAATACCTTCAATTATTTAAACTTCTTATTTTTATTATTAAAGCCTATGTTTTATATGAACCCCCCCCCAAAAAAAAATTAGAACAAATAAATAATAATAACAATCGAATTCTGGCCTTATTGCCACTACCTGGTCAACTTACTTAGCCTTGTGGTTGGAGCTATGCTTATGTACTTCATTCTACCTGTGGTGGCACTTTTGCCAGAGCAGGTGATCCCTATCAGGGATGACAGATGCTCACCCAACTCCTGCCAGATATCTTTCTTTTTCCACTTGGAACATCTCATGTACATCTGTTTTTTTCTAGTTATGACTCACTAAGAATGCAGACCATAATTTTGGTCTCCTTATCTGACCAGCTCAGAGTGTGGCCTTGTGCCTTACAGGTGAAGCTATCATTAGAAGTGCTAGAATTAGAATGAAGAAAGTATGGGCAGGGCTGTGGTTCACAGGTTTAGAATCAGTGCTGTTGGGGTGTAACATAATTTAAAAAAAAAAACAGTAACAGGCAGGGACATCAAACCAGGTTCTGCTATTATTGACAAGTTTGGTTTAACAAAAATGCTTTGTTACCTACATTTTTATAGGAATACAGTCACATTCTTTTTATATGGTGGATAAAAGTCATTATGCAATCATTATTTTTCTTTATATTACTTACAATTGCTACTGCTACTGTGCATTGGCTTAGCTACCCTTTTGCAGTATTACATCTGAATGCCATTCATACATGCCTCATGCAGTATGGCAACAGTATTGTTTTTTTTTTTTTTTTTATGAGTGTGGGACTCCTTTTTTTCTGAAATAAATATTCATTTTTTATGAGAATCACATTTTATTAAATGTTGAGTGCTTTGAAGTGATAATGTGAGACAGATGATGCTAGATGGGCAGGGTTTATACTTCATAGTTGAGCAAACTCACATTCATATAACTCCATTTTGCTTTTTTGAAACATATTTGAGCATAACTGAGGCTATCTGCACATTCCTTTGGCATGCTGAGGACTGCTGCTGACTCCACCTCTTTCAGCAGCATATTCATGTGAACCTGTGGCCATGTTCACACACATGTAGCCAAAATGTTGTTACAAGGATAAATGGCCTTACACACATTTGATTATTATTGAAATTCACACAGCTAAGTGCTAAAGGATCTAATTTGCATACAAAAAGCATAAATTGACCTGAATTTACATGAAATAGTTAAACACCACCATATTAATGCATGATTACTCGAGTTAGGTGACAATGACTTAGGAAACTGCAGATATTCTAAAGAAAGAAAAATAATAGAACTAGTGTAAATTAATATGAAACATTTCAAAAGGATGCAGAATTAGTGAGTTCACATCATGAAATGTTTTGTTTAACTTTATGATGGGTTTGGTATTGTGGCATCAGTGAAGAATGTAAAGCTGTTATTTGTAAAAGGAGCATCATGACAGCAGCAGTGGAAATTACTAATGATCAATGAAGAAATCACTGACTTTGCTGTCATTCAGTGCCTGTGCATACACTGTACAAGTGCAATGTTTTTATTAAGTACTGATAAGGATGTGTTGGTGTCTTAACAATATCCCCGGATTTACTAAACGTTCTTGCAGAACTAGCTTAGTCCTGCATGAAAATGGCCCTTTAGGAGCAGGATGGCAGCGCACCATGCATATTAATGAGGTGCACTGCCTGAGCTCCTAAGCTTACATGGACTGTGCAAGAGTGCGGGGGGCATGTCTGAGAGCAGAGAAGATCTCTCAGAATATACACACCCTTGCAGTGAAGAACAGCAGAAAGGTGTAAGAAATGAGCGAGACCACTCATAGGTGTCTGCATATCCCCACCAATATTCACCCTCATGTACAACAGCAAGTAAATACAAATAAAATGAACAAAACTTTTTTTTTTATTAAAAATCTGATTAAAGCTAACCATAGGTGCGCAGGTGTGCCCATCACTTAGCTATGGTTAATGCAGTTTAAATGGCTGAACAGGATAACAAGGAAGATATATGCAAATGAAACAGCATAGCAATAGTGTAGTGGGCAGAGCATTCGTCTTATGAGTAGGCATTTCCGGATCGAGTCCCACTGTAGCATGTTCCATTTTCCATGGCAAAGCATGTTATGACCAATATATTTGTTGCATAACCAAATAAATAGCATATTTATGAACAGGAGTACTGCACTAAATGCACATGTGAGGTGTCAGTGTCATAATGAATAAAGCACCAGTAAGCAAGTTTAGGCACCAGTAAGCAGTAGTAAGTAAATTTAAGCAGTAGTAAGTGAGTTTAAGCCCATTTTAATGGGTGTAAGAAATGTGTTAAGCAATTTAGAAGCTAACTCTCTGTAAGCATCATTAACCGGAGGTTAGCAGTGCTTTCCCTCACGCAAACCCATGCTAACCTGCTTACAACTGCTCAAAAGTGCCTTAATCACTCTGTATCCAACAGCCCTTGTTCTGCCCAGCAACAAAATAAACAGTTTGCAGATCTCAAACCCAGGACCCTATACACTATAGCCCCAGTAGTTAACCACCAAGCCCTCACAGCAGTACAGAAAAATGAGATATCAGCAAACAAGTCTTCACTACAGTACAATCAAACTGAACCTGTTAAAGGAATCACTATACAGACATATGTTCCATAACCCACTACACAACATAAATATGTAAAATGGAGTACAGCAGTAAGCCCAGAGGTCAGGTGTAATTGTAATAGAATGTTGATGTCCCCAATAAAACACAAGGACCACATAAAGTGTACGTACACAGGAATCATGGATACCAGGCATACATATAAGATGTAATGAATAATAAATCAATGCCAAAAAAAATATAATGCAAAGTCAGATGTAAGCAATGCTAAGCATTGCACAGGCCAACTTAGGAGGTGTAAGCAATGTGTCGGCCAGCTAACTCAATGTGCCCAGTGTTACATCTTTTTAAACAATGCCAACCTTAGGTAAGCAGGTTTGCCCATAGCTTAGCCTTTTCAAAACCCGCCAATCACAAAAAAGTGTGGGAAATTGGTCCTACTTAAACCCAACAAGTAGGAATACATCTCATAACTGGTTGTAGCTTCCCTTGCAGGCACCATGTCAGGAAGGGGAGAGAGTGTGCGCTTTCTGGTGCAGTGCTACTGCATCCATGAGTCCAGAGTCATGACAGGTCTCCTTGTCAAAGGCCATAAGCAGAGACTGCTGCAGGGCCAGTATCAGGGCTCTCAATATAAGGTGGATGCATGGGACCATCTCGCCTGTGACCTCACCAGTGCCACTCTCATACCCCAAACTGGTGAGCAGTTTAGGCATCACTATGCCGACCTGAAGCGGCATAAGGGGAATCCTCTTGGAGCAGTGGATCCAAGAGGCTAGAAAAGCAGGGGATGTCCCAGCTGTGTGTAAGTATCACCCCAATATGTGTGTAATAATTGCCAGCTCATGTATATCATGGATAGGTATGGCTAAATATTCCTCTTATGTCCTCCACAGCTGCAATTGAGCGGGCCGCAAACCAGGAGGGCCATGGCAGTTGCCTGGAGAGGTTGTGACGTGAGGCAGGTCAGTAATACTCTTGCATGTACTGTCATAGGAAATAAATCTGAAAGTATTAGTAAATGAATTGCCTGTATAAAACCTATATTGTTTAAGGCAAGTACTACATACACCGGAGAGTATGGCAGGAAGAGACTCATATAGTTTGTATGTAAATAAAAGCATAATAGCCTGACAATAAAGGTCTAACTGCTGGACTGCATGTGTATATTCTGGTATCATAAGGTAATGTAGATTTGCATTCAAGTAATAGTACTGTTGTGTGAAGCACTTGTTACCCATACCATGCACCATAAATAGAATGTGTAGGAATGCCTGTATATGACTGGTGTAATCCCCAGAGGCCATTTGGTACAACTGAGAGACACATATATAGAAAACAGGGAAAAGGCAGACAACAAAACCTGAATAGCACATGCAACTGAGATGTGAACTGTTGTTTTTTAGCACACACAGCTATGGTTCAAATCCTGCCAGTGGTAGTAGTCTGCATACAGAATCATACCCCACAACTGCACAGATATGTCCAGTATGTCCAGCAAAGTGGCCCATATCTGTTGCCTGTCAATCTGTCCCCCTGGGAAATCAGGAGGATGATCCCAGACGTATAGGCAGCAAACAGGAAATACGACTGATTGACACACGTCTATGAGAACAAAGCTGGCACACTAACAACTCCCCAAAACCTTATAAGACTAAGAAGCCAAGTATGTCCCATTTACACCCCCATCTTGTCAAGCTGTGGCCAGAGAGTGTACAGTGACAGAGTGAGATGTATGTGCATAATAGTAATGTGGAATCTGGTACTCTGTGTGGCATTATTCAGGTAGTGTTAACAAACATTTCTCCCAGTGGTCTGTCAGATACCAACACTGTGCCCAGAAATACAAGAATAATACCCTGTACTGGTACTGTTTACATTGGTATTGTATGGCATTGTGAATGATGCAGTTGGTTTCAATAATGAGGTATTACTCATCACTGTTGCCCACACTGTCCTACAAAATATAACTGTTTAGGAAATCGGTATAAGAGTGTTGTAATACAAGGTCGGAATGCAAAAGCACAGGAGAATTATAAGACAGAAAGCAGATAGGAGATATACAGCAATATCTATAAAACACACACAACTCTGATGAACAGTGTGTAAGTTGTAGCAGATACAGGCATGGTCTGAATCCTGGAAGTGGAAGTAGGCTGCATACAGAATCATACCCTAGAACTGTACAGATGAGACCAGAATGTCTAGTATATGGGCCCATATCTGCTGCCTGTCCCCCTGGTAAGTCTGTGGGATGATCTTAGATGTTTAGCCAACAAACAGGGAATACAAGTGATTGTCACACATCTATGAGAACAAACCTGTCACCGTAGCAACTCCCGAAACTCTTAGCAGAGTAATAAGTCAAGTATGTCCTATCTACACCCCCATGTAGTTAAGCTGTGACCAGAGTGTGTACAGTAACAGAGTGAGATGTATGTGCCTAATAGTAATGTGTAATCTGGAACTTTGTGTGGCAACATTCAGGTAGTGCTAACAAACATTGCTCCCACAGGTACATCGGATACAAACACTGTGCTGAGAAATAAAAACCATTATACCCTTTACTGGTACTGTTTACTCTGGTATTGTAGGGAATTGTGAGTGTTGCAGTTTCTCTGAATAATAAAGTATCACTGATCACTGTCACCCACACTGTGCTACATAATATAAATGTGTAGGAAAGCATGTATGTGTGTGTGTCAAGACACTAAAGGTTGAAGAGAGCAATATTCTAGATATGTCCCGGTACATCTGCATGTGGTCAACACATGGCCAGAGTCTTTGCAGGAAGAGTTGGATAGCTATGTGCACAACATCAACCCAGAATCTGGGAGTATGTGTAGAAACAGTTAGTTAGTGTTAACAAACAATTCCTCCACAGGTATACCAGGTAAGAGGTATATATTGCAGCTAAAACCAGTTCATGTATAACGATGGTGACAGCCATATCACTGTCCAAACTAAGGCTATAGGATAGTGTAGTAAGACCTGTAAGGTACAGATAACAGCACTGACTAGGAAAGTAATGTGGGCTAATGGAATATATTAGTTGTTAATTGACATCTTTCTCTCCCCCCACCATATCTCCAACAATACACAACATACCCACCCCAACTGGTATGTAATGACTCCAATGTTCTGATAATTTCCTATTGTTTGATAAATATTTTAATTGTTCCCAAGCATGTGCTATATTGAATTATTCCAACATTGGTGGCATGGTGCCATCAATATACCTGCATGTTGTTTTTATTACCACTGTGGTCCCATATATGCATGTGTTCTGTTTGCTATGCAACTGTTCCGTATCTGGTGTCTGGGTTAATGGAAATATCTATGCATGCTGTTATACCTAACCCTGGACTGTGTTGACTATTATTAACCCACATATGATGATAAACTCTTAACACTATAGCACATTTGGGAAGGCCGGTCCCAGCGGACTCACCTGTCCCACCTCAGCTGGCTATGGCACCGGGCACCAGCATGTCTGGGGCTCAACCCGGGACCTCTCTGTCCATTGGTCCTGCACCACCTCAGTGGATGGGTTTCGCCCTCCCCCCTAGGAGTGGGCATGGACAGGAACCTGTCATCCATCACCAGATCTGGGTCGTGGTGCATAGCGAGCTCAACCAGCTGTTTGGTGATCTGCTGCTCCAGTTCGAGGAGCGCATGTCATGACTAAAGGGTCAGCCGGGCTCTGCAACTCAGCCCCCAGCACAGCCACCTTCGGGGCTGTGAAGGTACAGTGGTGACTGCCCAATGGTGTGGACCTCAGTCACACTATTTCCACTAGGGGGGTCATGGGCTTCCGATTTCCCAACACCCCTCCCCATCAAGGTGTTTACCCCCATATGTGTCACATACCACTCCTGTATGCATCTTGTTTGTCTTGTCTGTTAACCTACCCAACCTACCTCCCCAAATATAAATTCTATCCCTCCCCAACATCCCACTCTCACCTGAAAAATAAAATAAAAAAGGGCAATCTGTTCCCATAAAAAAATCTCACCCCATACATAGCTGTCCATTTCACACACATGTCTACTGGACACGTAATCAGGACTAATTGGCATAACAACTTATTATTGTTGTCCTCATCCCTCTCCCAGTGGACTGAGTGTCCAAATCTACCTCCAAATTCGGTGTATATGCACAGCTGTTTCTGTAGAAGAAATAGGCAGCTATGGGCCTTCCCCACCCACTTCCTGCACATCCCTAGCTATTTTCCTTACTGTCTTTTCCTCTTTGTGCCCCTTTTTCACCACTTTCCTATCAACCCTTTTTTTCTTTTCTTTTAAAGAAAATAGCATGGAGGTAAGTGGGAGTAAGCACTTTTAAGCACCAGTAAGTGGGTATAAGCGTGTTTGCATGGGGGTAAGCAATGCCTACATTGGTTAAGCAATCTAAAAGCTAACTGAGTATAAGAAACTTTAACTGGAAGTTAGCAGTGCTTACCTCTGTGCAAATCCACTTACAACTGCTCAAAAGTGCCTTAATCACTGCATATCCAATGGCCCTTGTTCTGCCCAGCAACAAAACCCCTGCAAGGCCCAAACACAGGACCCTGAACACCATAGCCAAAGTAATTTACCACTAAGCCATGTCAAATATACAAAACCCTGATGTTTTCACAAACATATCATCCAGCCCAGTCATTCAACAGTACAGGGAGTGTATTCCAATATGATGTAGATGTAAGTGTGTGTGTGTGTGTGTGTGTGTGTGTGTGTGTGTGTGTGTGTGTGTGTGTGTGTGTATATATATATATATATATATATATATATTAATATCTACATAGATAAAACATATATATATATATATATATATATATATATATATATATATATATATACATATATACATACAAATCCATACAGCTATAGATATATATGTCAACATCTATATGTGTACATATATACAGCAAGTTATATATATATGTAAGCAGATATATATATCTATATAGGTATATACATACATACATCTGTAGATAGCAATGGGAACATAATAAAAACATATATGTCCACATGCACCGTTAATGGGGTTGAGAGGCACCAACCAACATGCATCTTGTACGAATAGGTATAACCCCCAAAGCCAAACACATCTCCCCTACAATACACCACCAACTGCTGCAGATCCCATAACCAAGCTCTGACACGACATGGGCACAAGATGTTAACAATACTCCATCCCGCCTGTATGATGTCAGAGTGGTATCAGTAACATGTCATGCAGTACAGTCTGGCTCCCATAGGGAATGTACAATGTGGAAGCTATCAACATCCCTACATATACACAGATATTTATAGATATATATGTAACTACACATACACATGGGGAGATATGTATAGTAAGATACATATGCAGAAGGTGCACACAATATGGAACAGCCACTATGCCTACAGTTACCACCTTAACAACTGGACACTGTATGAGCCACCCATACAAATGGCAATCGTTGCCTGCAACATATACCCACAGAGAGGTCAAAGGATATAACACCACACACAGGTTTGCATAAATGGGAAAGCTTTATTTGTGTACTATTACATTGTATATGTCATGTCACATAGCTGTTTAGACACTGACAGTCATAAAAACAGAGTAATGCAACTGTGAAACAGTTATACTAATACAGTAGTCTGGCAAGGTTTACAAATGTTGCTGTCCAGGCCGAGACCTTCAAATAGTACAACAGTAAAGACAGACTGGGCCACAGGATACTAAACAATCAACAATAAGTAATGCAGATATATAGTTCAACAGCCTCTTTCTACACTCTGTAGACAATCCCTAGGGGGTAAACACCTCAGTTGACACAATGGGATGTAACTGTTAAATAAAAAGGCATAACTGGCACCGTCACAAGCACACTGATAAAAAGAACAGTCTGTATGACAGGAGGTGGTAGGCCTGCATTTACCCAAGGTGGATTGTATGGTAATGTACATCCAGATACCTTAAGGCAGCGTAGACATGGTGCATGTGGGAGTTCAGATCTGCTTTTATCATGTGTGCCATTGGCTACTGACAGACATCCTAAGGACATCATAGGACAGTAGCACTGCTAGCATGTAATGCTCCTGTGAACTACAGCAGAGATATTGGCCAATATATGTGGACAGTCGAACACACTCTGGATAGTCCAGAGGTATACACAGAACCTCTTAGTCCAAGACATGTGGACCAGGCCTGGCAATGTGGATGTTAACAGCCATGTAGATGGGTATAACACGTAACTACTGGTATACATTTGCCCCATAGGCTATGCATTCACACACCCCTGTCTGTCCAGACACATGATAACCGCTGGTACAGAGGTGCCATGGCCACATACCAGCCACTACATATTGACATACATCTGTACAGCATCCCACTGCTTTTTTTGACATACATGACTGTTATGGTGGCCTGGCAAGTATCTGGACATGACATCTCACTGGATAAGTACACTAAGCTGCTAGGCATGTAACAATGCACTGTGCAGGCTACAGGCAGACTGGCTCAACACTGGCCTACATTTCCCATGGGGGAATGCACATGTACCAGCATGTATAGCAGGCTCTACAGGCATGTCACAGCACAGAGTATGCTACACCTGTGTGAAGGTGTATAACCGCAACCAATGTGAACACAGCCACATATGGTAATCTAGTGTAATATTACAATATATGGACTATCTGTTCAACATCATCTGCATATGTGCCACTCACACACTAACCCTACATATACTCGGCCACTACACAGTGTGGTCCAAAGCCTGTCTGTGGTATGGGACATGTGTGTGTGTATGACCCTACAAACATGTAAGCCGAAAGGGTAACATACAGTGGAGCAGCATGTAACATCAGATATAACAGGGCCAAGAACAATGACATCTACCACAGTCTGTACACAGGCCAAAGTACATATTAACAATACACACAGTGTCGACAATCACCATGAGTACACAGACCTCAATACTGTACACACAGCCACAGAATGTCCAGGTTATGTCATAAAATGTAACCCCTACTACACATAACGTGTAGCAGTCTGATATCTCACTGACTTGTTATCAGATATGATGACACTAATTATAGTGTACAGCACATATGCACATGTTGCTGTGATACCCTCATGCCTTTACTGTTGTAACAGGGTTTGTTGCAACATATGTCTTATGAGGGATATGAAGTCAGCAACTCTCACAGCTGTCACCATCTACAAACTGCAGTCCTCACACTACCTTCTGCAGTTCACAGATAAGTGCTCTGTGGGTAACACATGAAACAAAAGGCATCACACTCTGCCCAGTCTGCAGATGACCCTACCGATGGGGGTTTCCTCATAAACATAGCAATGACATGGCAGGTATTAAAACACGTAGGACAGTCATATCCACACACACCCTGTTAACCCAACATTACTCCAAATGCAGTATAGCAGCTCTTACAGTCTGTAGTCAGGACAGGCACATCCCCCTCCTGTGTGTTGTCGTGTTTCCACAGTGTATGTTGTTAGAGGTAGATCCACAATCCATCTGAGATGCTGTTTGCCAAACAATGGATCAAGTTCCTGCTCACAGTGAATGTAAAGGCCCAACACCAACATGATGTTCCTAGACATTGGAGTGCGTTTCCATGCAATTGGCTATGGGAATGTTACCACAGCTGTTCCACATGCAATCAGCTAGAGGAGGGCTGCAATTCGTGCAGAGGCCATCAGCTGATCATAAGCAACACTTAAAATACACATGCTGCTGCCTAAGCAAACCAGATGTAAGTCTCCACATCCACCAGAGAGGGAGTGAGAGAGGCAGACAGAAGAAAAGAAAAGTCAGGGATGGGTTGGAGAGTAAAACATAACCATGCTTGTGTCACACACCTACCAGTACAGGGTATCAAACCCCTGATGACTATGTAGTGCTATCACATGTTTATGAAGTTATTGGATGCACCACATAGGTTACATGGTGAGGAGTCTTCAAAACATATGTGTGATGGTGAGTGACATCTGCAACAGGGATATGGTAGCTATACAGTAGGTGTAGTACACTTGCCTGTCTGCATGAACAAAGAAAAAAGACCTTAGGTGTCATCCACAGCTTCAAGCTTCAGACTGTTAAGACACAATTTATTAATTGCTTAAGAAGTGAAGCTGACAGGATGTAAACTTCACTAGAATATGATGAACTGAAAATAGTTAAGTATTCAAGCAGTTGTCATCCACAGCTTCAAACTTCAGGCTGTTAAAACTCAATTTATTGAAAGCTTCACTGTGTGTGTCCTGTGTGTGTGTGTGTGTGTGTGTGTGTGTGTGTGTGTGTGTGTGTGTGTGTGTGTGTGTGTGTGTGTGTGTGTGTGTGTGTGTGTGTGTGTGTGTGTATGTGTGTGTGTGTGTGTGTGTGAGACATGGGTTGAGAGTGTTATCTGGGTAATGCTAGGGTCACTCACTTTGTTCACTTGGCCTTGATGTCACATGTAGGGGTATAGATATGCACTCCAACCTCTCGGCTATTTCACATCTGTTTTCCCTGCATGGTGGACATTGTGAAATATACTAGAGCTACCATATAAGAAATATGCAAAGCCCACTCCACACTGAATTAAGTTGTTTGACACAGGATATGAATTATACACAGCTGTCATGTCTAGGAATAGATCTCCTACCTAACTAGTTTATTACACTACACCACTATGCAGTTATAGGACGCACCATGGAGATTATTGGAGTACTCCTTCCCCAAAGGTGTATTTCACAGTGAATGACATGAGCAGGATTGCCAAAGTAGGGCATTTGAAGTGTAGTGAGTGTGACTAGCCTAAAATGTATTGCTCCCTACACAGACATCAAAACACACACAAAGCATTCACTACTGCCATGTGTGGGGATATAACCCCTACCCATGGTCAATATCACACTACAGCATAAAGCAGTTATAAGACACACCACGGGGATAACTGGACTTTCTTTTTCCCCAAGGTGTATTTCACATTGAATGACATCAGCAAGATTGCCAAAGTAGGCCATTTGAAGTGTAGTGAATGTGATTAGCCTAAATTGCATCATTCTACGAACCTATGAACCCTACGCAGACATCAAAATACACACAAATCATCCACAACTACACACACAAAACATTCACAACTGCCTTGTGTGTGGATAGAACCCCTACCAGAGTTCTATATGACACTACAGCATGAAGCAGTTATAAGACGCAGCACAGGAATAACTGGAGTACTCCTTTCCCAAAGGTGTATTTCACAGTGACTGCCATCAGCAGGATTGCCAAAGTAGGGCATTTGAAGTGTATTGAGTGTGACTAGCCTAAAATGCATTGCTCTCTACACTGACAGACACACGCACAGTTGTCATTTTTGAGATTAGAACTCCTACCTAACTGTTTTATCAGACTATAGCAGTACACAGTTATAGGATGCACCATGGAGATTATTGGGCTATAACTTTCCCAGATGTGTATTTCAAGGTGGATGACATCAGCAGCCTTGCCAAAGTAGGGCATTTGAATTGTAGGGAGTGTGACTAGCCTAGAAAGCATTGCTCTCTCTACAGACAGGACACACACACAAATAGTTGCCAAGTCTGGGATTAGAACTCCTACATAGCTATTTTATCACACTGCAGCAGTCTGCAGTTTTAGGATGCGCCACGGAGATTACTGGGCTACACCTTTCCTAAAGGTTTATTTCACAGTAGATGACCTCACCAGGCTTGTCATAGTAGGGCTATGGGGAGGAAAGTGTGTGTGCATGGGCCATAACCCATTCTTCTAGAGGTTGACACACCACATGTGGGCACAAGCAGGGTCATATTCCACAGGTATGCGTATACAGCTGCTAGATGACTTCCTTGTACAGTCATGTTGCACAGCTAACACTTGCACCACATAGCCTGTAATGCTGACATATTCCGGTGGCTAGAATCTACAGTGAGTGACACCTGAACCTCATGTGGTTGTAGCAATTTGGCTGTGTGCTGGGTGGGACAGGCCTGGATGGCTCCTTGTCACAGTCACTCTCTTCCACACATTTATGTACATCTACTATTGGCTTATTATAGTGTGTTGTCCTTGGATATATGTCTGTATTCCTATCCACTGTGTGTGCAAAGCATGACTGATGCATACTGAAGAGTGTCTGCACTGACATCTGCAACTGCCAGATATGTCTGGTCCACTGTTGTTTGCAGACATGGTGCGTGAGCATGCCCAGTATGACCTTTCAGTATGTTGTTGTCTGACATTGCCTTCATTTCTCTAAGTTTATGAGCATGCCCAGTATGTCCTTCTGTATTGCATGTGTGGATCGATTCCAGGTAGTTTCTACTCCAGTGCAGACCTTTGTGTTGTAAACCTACAGGCAGCAAACTGTTTCTGCAGGATATCCGTCGATCATTTGGCAATATGGAGACAAAGTGTGCAGAAGATAGTGTGTACAGTAGGTGATTGTGTCTGTGCTGCTTCAGCTACATGGTACTGTTGTTAGCAAAGATATTCAGACATGTGTACTGTTATACACTGTGATGTTTTCTGTCCTCATGTACTGTCAGGTGGGCATTCCTTCTCACAGTGATGTCTTGGGGGACATGGGTGACTGCAGCTGTGTGCAGTATTGTGGGAAGATGCCTACATATTCATGGAAGGTTATGCCATCCTGGAGGGGGGAGCTGCAGACACTTGCTGTTGGGTCTGTGTATCCGGTTCAACACCTTGGTACAGTGCTGGCAGGGATCCCATACTTATACATCCATCAACATGACAGTATGGCCTTATATGGCTATGGCAATACCTCATAGCTGTACAGATTCACAAAGGTTACCCAGAGGCAGAGGCCAAGAGTTAGGACATTACCCCTATTGTGGTGTACGGGCAGGTATGTAGCCACCCATTTATGTGTTTACAGCCAGGGATAGTATGTGCACACAGCTGTGTTTTGGACCTTGCACACTCCATGCTGCCCACACTTCCACCCCCGTTATTCTCTCCTCTTCCTTACATTATGCATACATTCTCTGATACTTTTACTATGGCTATCACCCCATCACAGCTGTGTGTTCGTGTTGGTCCACAGTTCATGAAGTGGGACATGGTGGACATGTGACTGTGGTTTGTCCACATGGCCTTGCATATGGGGTATGTGTAGTGTGTTGTGTTGTTAATTGGGTGTCCATGACATAACATGCATTGGCAGAACGTGTGAGATACAGGCCCCTGGCAGAGGCCTGTGTGTCATTAACTGTTGATGCAGGCCAGATTGTGGCAGACAGTTGCATTCTGTCAGTCCTACATTCTCAGACCACCATACAGTATATTCCCCTGGTGTGACAGGGTAGTTGTGCTAGGTGTTCATGCTAATACCTTCTATCAGTCTTGATCAGGTGGTGTTTGTGCTGTCAGGGTGCTACCTACAGCTGGTAACACACCTGCATGGGACACCTACACTGTATGCTGCATTCTTTAGTTGTTGCCATATACAGGTGGGGGTCATATTGTACCCTTTCCCAACAGCAGGGGTTCAACCAGAGAGGTACCTGTGGGTTGGGTTTGTGTGAGCTGGGTGCATGTGTGCTATGGACACTACTTGCATCTGACACACAGATATGCATTGGGCATTCCACTTATGCTTACATGTGCAGGTACATCAGCTGTTTCCCAATACATCAGTCCTACCTCCTTTGTGATCTGCAGGTGTTTGGGTAGACACAATCAGTATCCTCTACAACAGGACCAGATAATGTGATGCATACCTGTATGTACTATTCCAAGGGTGTGTCCATTCCACAGTGACACAATATATACTGTATGTCTGGGGTACTTTCCCCTGTGTACTGCTTGTATATCTAGCCCAACAGCCATGCCATGTCAGTCTTTTAGATGGTGGCACATATTACCACCATACATTTGCAATGGCTTACTGCTAGCTTGTGTTATACTGGTGGGTATTGTGTTTGGCACTGCAGTTCTGAGAACTTGTCCTTGTCATCAGCGGTAGTGGGCAATGGCCACCAGGTCTTACCTTAACATGCACACATACCGACCACTCTCACACAATATGAAACACACACCAACCTAACACACACATACCTGGATATTGTGCAGATGCTACAACCTATGCTGCTACCTTGCCCACCTATGTGCATCTGTGCTCCACTGGTATTATACCTACACATACATGTTCCTACATTTCTACATAGGGTTGTGGGAGGGCACACCTGACTGTTACAACGTGTGTACATCAGATTGGGGGGCACACTAGACCATTACTACATAAATACATAGGGATGGGGGGGCACTTAACTGTTTCTACCTTCCTACACTGGATTTGGGGGGGTCACACCTGACTATGTTTACATTTCTATACAGGATTGAGGGAGGGCACACCTGACTGTTTCTATGTTTTACACAGGATTGGGGGGCACACCTGGCTATTTCTACATTTCGTCACAGGACTGGGGGGCACACTTGACTGTTTCTACATTTCTACACAGCATTGGGGGGCACATCTGACTGTTACTACATTTTTACACAGGGTTGAGAGGGGCACACCTGACACTTGTACACATTTGCTATGACTGTACTTGCATGTCAGGTACTCCATTTAATTTTGTATTCTAACCTATCATGCTGACTAGAGGCATATCAGTGTACTAAAGGTCTTAGCTTTGATTGACCTACATATTAGTTTCTGACTTCCTACCCTTCAGGACTAACATCCCACTGCCTGACCTGCTGTAGTCTGTCTGTGTATGTCTGGGGGGAGAGGTTACCCATAGGCATCATTCAGAGGTCATAGCACAGCCTTTGTTTGTGTTTGTCTACACCTGTCCTGCTTGCTGTGACTGTTGTTTGGTATGTGAACCCCCCTGACTGGCATGTGTAAGTCACTTACCTTGTGGGGGTCCCAGTATTGAGGATGATGCTGCAGGGCTGACTATGTCGGATGCGCATAGTACACTACCCTACACATGGCTGAATACAGGTAGTGTCATGTTTAGCATCCATTTTACTGTATGTGAGAGGCAGAGAGAGGTGTTATTCCCTGGGTCCCTCCTGCGTCAGTGTATGTGCAATGCGTTGTCTCTTTTCCAAGGCCAGAGGATACTGGGCATGCCTCCTTCTGCCTACTGGGGCATGCTCATACTGTTCCTCCTCTGAGTCACTCTGTGCCTGTGCAGGCCTTGGCAATGGTGGGAGGTTGTGTGGCCCTGCCTTGTGCTGTTCCTGCTGCAGCTGTTTCTGCAGGATCATATTTTAGCATGGCACATACGATGACAATTTGGGTACATGTAGCTGGTACTGCAAGGCTCCACCGGATGTGTCCAGGCACCAGAACCATGACTTGAGCATCCCAAACACATGCTCTATTATAATTCTGGTCTGTGCGTGTGCCACATTATGGAGTTCTTGTTTGGGTGTGTGTGCATTTCTAATGGGTATCATTAGCCACAGCTCCAGTGCGTATCCACCATCTCCCACTAGGTGACCCTCAGGGATATCCCCACTGACAAATCTCTGGTACAGCTGCGTCAGATGCTAGATGTGGGAATCATGATAGCTTCCAGGGCAGCCAGCACACACATTCATTATTATGCCCTGGGCATCACACACAATCTAGCAGTTGATGGAGGGAAGCCCTTGTGGTTGATGTAGACCCTACATCACTAACTGGGTGGTGTTTTGATGCAGATGTGTGTGCAGTCTATAGCACCCACTACCTTAGGGTATTCTACTATTTGGTGGAACAGTTGCATATTGTTGGCCAATGCCTCACGGGTGTTTGGGAAATATACGTGCTCACCAGCATGTGCTCACATAGCATCCAGGAACTGGTGGAGTGCCCTGGATGCTGATGCCTGTGAGATTCCTATCATATCCCCAGTTGGCCTTTGGAAGGTACCTGTAGCTAGTATTCTTAGGCCTACATATACCTTGCTATCCACTGGGATGGGTTCCCCTCTGTTAGTTCTGTGTGTCAGGCGTGGCCGGCACAGCTCATCAATTTGCTGTAGGAGGTCCCTGTCCACCCTATAGTTCTCCACTATCTCCAGCTCATGTAGTTCCTGGTAGGTTACCTTAGGTCTGTACACTCTTCTCTGTCTCCTCACTCTGGGCTGGTCGACAGCATTCACATCCTCACCACCCTCAGCCCCTTCCACAACTTGTTGTATGATAGCTATTACAGCCCCTATCATATTGTTGTTTTGTCTGTTAAAACTTCCCCGCTTGTATACACCAGTGTTGTAGAGTATGGGAATACCAGAGTGGAAGGTGTTTGCATAGTTTATTGTAGTGTTCTGGGCTGGCTGGTCTGTTGCCTGTGTAATTGTCTGATTCTGATACATTTCACCGCCAGTTATGCTAGTTCTTGAGTAACTTCCTACTACTGTTTTCTCTTCACATTGCCTTTCTGTTTAAGCCCGGGGATGCGCCATGCAAACACAGTACTCAAATGTGCACAGAGCTGCTATATCCTGGTTTTCCTTTTTTTTTTTTTCTCTAAAACCTGGTGCGCAGCGCACACCCACTTAGACAATCTAAAGAGTGCTAGGCAGACTCAGACACATCCCCTTGCCTAGCAGGGCTCCAATCTGCTTACAGTATCCCTGACACACACCCCTGAGATGTCAACTGACTCCTAGGCTTGCACCAACCAATTCCTGCTCTTACACTGTTGGGGGCTGACTGGCATGCTGTGGAAATCTGGGATTCACTATCATTCCCCTCATTTGCATAGGATTGCCTGCTAATGCTTAGTTACATGTCTCACATTGAGCCTCCCCCCTTAGCAAGCACTACTCACTGGCTATGTTGTCTTCTGCCTGCCATTAACTATAATGGCAGAATAGTGATTTTAGTTAGAATGCTTATTTTAGGTTTATTTTCTTATTCTCCCCGATCCCATTTCCACACCACTGCCCTACACTTAAACAGCTGAAAAGTTGATTTTTTTTATTTTTTAAACTGTTTTCAATGGCAATGGCCTTATACTTGGCCATTGGCATACTTCCTGAATGATATGCACCCTTTATTTGGAGCTGTCATTGCTCCAGTTTGGAATTTGCAGAAATGTACTCAGTTACTAACCGACTGCATTCCTTCATATTACACTAGTCATGCGCGGCCAGTTTCCAGGTTCCTGGATCGCAAATTCACTTCACTTTCATGGACTTCTCCTAAAAATGGGGTAATTTGCATACAGGGGCTGAGTACGTGCAGGACTAGTGCAGGAGCGCTCGTGCACACCCCTACAGGCTATTCCTGGATTGCACGGCAGACATATTGCCTGCTAGAGCTCCTGCACTAATCCGGCACACCATGCAAGGTTTGCAGAATCCAGGGGTATATCTTTATTTAAAGATATCTGAGTGTCAGTGAAGAATGAAAAATGGCAGTATTATGAACTCAAGACAGTAACAGGTGCTACAGCTGGAATGAATCTGTTAACACACTGATTGCTTTACTGTTGTGAATGTGATTATGATACTGCAGACAATATTACAGCACAACTTTACTTTGCTGACTGAGATTTTTCATGTGTACATAATTATGGGGTTTGTGTCACCTAATGTTTTTATATGAAGATGGCAGGCGTGCCTTAATTGCTGTGTTGCTTGACTGATTATGACTGCAGCATATTGGTTTATTGCATTAATGATACAGATCACATCAATGTTCATCTGCACCTAGCAGAACCTCTCAAGTGATGTCACAGTTCCACTCTGCTGTCAGACCAGTGCCTGCAGGATCAACTGCATCAAGTAGATCATGACATTGGATGAACTCATCATCTAGTTCAGTCAGCAACGTACAGTTGTACTACACATATGCATACCAATGACATGGAATGTTATGTTATATGCAAATGGTGAGACATGTGTGAGTAATTAATCAGTTAAGAAATGCCAGCTTGTGTATAGGAAGGAAGAAAACCAATTCCTGGGTAATGCTCAACACACAACTATAACACAAAGATGGAATCCGATCTATTGCCAGCTCCTTGCATGCATATGCCTTGCATGTGTATGATGCCAAAACTTAGATAGAAGGCACTTTTGTTACAGTACAACTGCATGACAATGATTATAATGTAAAGGAAGGTAAGCATACATTTAACATATGCCATGTATATGTGCAACATATAGGCCAAACCTAAAAGGGGAAGGGACATGGACAAGACCGGCCCACATCAATGAGGAAATGCCAGCAACAAAAAGTAGCACATAATAAAGCTGGACAATCTTATCTAAGAAGATACATTGCACCTGCATGTGTTCACCACATAGGGTGGTGTGGAAGTCTTCTAATGCTACATTGAAGTAAATGGCAAACGTATGTCATATGGGCAAAGTATATTGATGATAGCTATAAACAAGTCTGTTTAAGAACACAGTAATGTGTAACTGTTGAACAGCAAGATGCATAGGTACCCACATACACACACGCACGCATGTGCAAAGAGACTTTTGATTATCACATGCACATATATACCACAGATAATAGAATAGGTGCCGCAAACACTATTATTGATATAAATAGAACAGTCCATGTGTAGGACTGATGAAAGGACAGTCATGTGAACAACAGTATATCACTAAAAATGTAAGAACTGTATGTCCACAGTCACATAATCATATGTTCATAGGTAGGTACTAGGCTATTGGCCCTAGGACCTATATAAGCCTAGCCAAAAATGTACCCTGGCTTTCGCCACCCAAGAAAATTATTTTCCTGTGCCCCTGTCGAGCAGAGCCACAGAAGTGATCCCTGGGGTGAATTTCCTATTTCCCATCCAATCATCAAGATTTTTCTTGAAGAGTGCTAATGAGGAGCTCTGTTTGACATAGATAGGTAGTCTGTTCCAAAGTATGGGAAGTCACTGGGACAGGAAACTATCCCTCCAGCATGTTCTGTTTATTGTGGTGACAAGGTTTAGGTCCCTAGAGCATGTAGTTTGGAGGGATTGGGATTTCTTTAAGTGGAGCATGTCCAACAGCTCTGAGTTTGACATAGCTTTGTATGTTAGGCAGAGATTGCCTCTGAGTAGGCAATATGCGACAGAGTAAAGCTGGAGTTTTTTGAGACGGCCTGTGTAGGGCATCTGTTTGAGGCCAGTAATCCTCTTCGTGAAGTATTTCTGTGGCCATTCCAGTTGTTGTAGATGTCTTGTGAGGTACTTACCAAAAGGGGTGTTGTACTCTATAATGGGTCTAATGAGTGATGAGTAGAGGGGAACAATGACCTCTTTTTTTTCTGGATGAGAAACATTTTGTGATGAGGTGAGCCACGTAGAAGGATCTCCTGACCACTGTGGCAATGTGATTATCAAAGAAGAGACTACTGTCCACCTGTGCCCCAAGGTCTCTTATCACATTTTCGGCATTAAGTAGACTACCAGCTATGTGGTAGTTCATGGGTACAGAGTTTTTACCAAAGGGGATGACAATGCACTTTTTGGCATTGAGCTTCAGGCCATGGCTTTGACACCAGGCATCTGTCTCAGTGAGGCCCTTTTGTAGTATGTCCACATCATTAGGAGTTTCGATTATGGCTCCTAGTTTGCAGTCATCTGCAAACTTTGTTAGCCAAAGACCTTCTGTGTTAGCCTGTACTTCAGAGAAGTATAAACAGGAGAGGACCCAGGACTGAATCCTGTGGTACTCCACTTGTCACTGGTCTGAAGTCAGATTTGTAGTCTGCTACTTTCACAGTGTGGGTTCTGTCAGTGAGCCAGTTGGCAACCCATCTTGTGACATAAAGATTTATACCTAGTTTAGTGAGCTTATCTATAATTCCACAGTGGGAGATGGTGTCGAAAGCCTTGGCGAGATCTAGATAAGCTGCGTGATCCACCTTACCCTCATCTATGGCTTTGGTGACTGCTTCAAAGAAGTCAATCAGGTTTAGGACACATGATCTGCCTTTTACAATACTGAACTGGGTAGGGTCCAGAGATTGGAGATTACCAATGTCTTTGTTTATGAGTTCCATGATGACACGTTCCATGGCCTTGCAGACCAGGCTCATCAGGCTAATGTGGCAGTAGTTCCTGGGGTCCATGGTGGCTCCCCCTTTGTGGAGTGGGACAACTGTCGTGGTGCATTATTCAGTGGGCACAAATCCTGAGGTGAGGCTATGATTGAACATGGTACTTAGGTAGGGTGCCAGTTCATTCTGTAGTTCGTGTAGAATGTAGCCTGGGATATTGTCAGGTCCCATGGATGCTGTGTTCTTGGCTTTGGAGAGTAGGTTTTTTACCTGTGCAGCCATGATTACAGGAACTTTGCATTCTTCCAGTATAGAGGTGGGCCCTCTAGGGGGTGAAAGGGGGGTAAAGTTAGCACTGAACCTATCTGCCAGGATGTTGGCAATATCAGTTGGTTCTGTATATTTAGTGCCATTGTGCTGTAACTCAGAGCTGATCTGAGTGTTGCCATTGAGATTCTTGACATAGCTATAGAATGCTTTGTGGTTGTCTCTAGAGTCAGTGGCAATTTTGTTTTCATAACTAGCTTTGGAGGATTTTATGAGGGATCTCAGCTTCTTACTGAGGTTGACCAGGGAGTTCCTCCAGTCATGGAATTTTACTCTTTTTTGCAACTGTTTCTTTCTTCTGTTGTAGAGTTTGTTTATGGCAGAGGACCACCAGATTGGCTTCCTTTTTTTGGAGGATAGCATCTTGGTTCTATTAGGGATAGCATGATCCATGCACTCATGTAAGTGCTTATAAAGTGCATCTGTGTAAGATTCAGCAGTCGTACCTCTATTGTCCGTTTGCATGGGTGTCATGAAATTTGCCACTTCTGCTTTAAGAAGTGTGAAGTTGGATTTGGAGAAATCTTTACGGTGGTTTCCCTAATTGGGGGTGGGGGCGGGATGTGGATGTCTAGCATGATTAGCTTGTGGTCAGATCTGACCAACGAGGAATTGACCTCTTGTGTGGAACACCGGTTGCCCATGTTGGTAATGACCAGGTCTAAGATATTGCTGCCCCTGGTGGGGGGGTGAGAATAAGCTGATCCAAGGCGTTGGCATTTATGAATTCCAGAAAACGTTGAGCAAAAGAGTTGGGACATGAGTAGTTTTCCCAGTTAATGGTTGGGTAGTTGAAATCCCCCATTATTAGGGTGTTGGGTTGTACCCTAATACTTTCCAGTGTATCAAGAAATGAGGAGTGGGAATCCTGGGGCATGGTGGGATTCTGTAGCAAGATACAATTTGGATTCCGGTCTTGCCCAGAGTTAGTTGGATTTGGATAATCTCAGATGCATTATGCTGTGCAACTAGCCTGGAGGTGTTGATATCCTTAATGAATATGGGCATGCCTCCACCTTTAGTGCTTCGTTCCGGGTTAGATGGCCGAAAGGTGTGGTATGAATTATAGCCTGGTAATGCAGGGGTGCTCTCTGGAGCTTTGAACCAGGTCTCTGTTACTGCACAGATGTCGATGTTCTCCATTTTAAGGAGTGCCTCGAGTGAGTGCATTTTGAGGTTTAGACTTCTAGCATTGAGTTGCATTACCCTCAGATTTTGCTTGTTTGTACCTGTTATGTTGGTAAATTTGTCATTTGAACCTTACCTAAAAAAGGCACTATAGGGATGGCAAGAGACTTAGCCAGTATCTGGAATCCCAAGGGTGACAGGTGCAGGCCATCTCTGGCAAAGCACCATGGTCTGTCGATCATGTCGTCCCAGGCAGACAAATACTGGATCCCCTCAGAATGACACCAGAAGCTTAGCCAATTGTTGAAGTCAATCATTTTGTCCTTGTACTGTGGTATCATTCTGAGTGATGGCAGGATGCTACTCAGAGCTAGGGTCATACCTGCCTGGGCTACAAAATCGGAGAGTTCCTCCATGTCTCTTTTCATGTAGTCCAGGGAGGTACGTCTCAGGTCAGGTCACACCAACATGGACAATGGCAGTGTCATATTTGTACTTGTTGTGGAGTGACCTGAGTGTGTGCGTTATGTGACAGATCCTGGCACCTGACAGGCAGCTGACAGTAACTTTCTCCTTGTTTAGCCTGGTGAGTGGAACATCAGTTTGCCAGACTATAGAGTCACCTATGACTAGAGTGTTGGGTACATTGTTATGCCTTATGAGCTGTGGTTGAGTAGCACACTAAGTTTGTGGGTTATGTATCATTTGGGTTGTGTTGGGGGTGTGGAGTTTGCTTGCTTTTCTGCTTTGGAGGTCCCTGATGCTTGGGCAGGTTTTTATTGAGAGCCTCCGTGAATGTAGGTGTGTGTTCTGTGTTTCTATGTATGTGTTTTGGTGGTGTAGGTTTTGAGAGACTATCTGATGAGTGTGGTGTGGTGCAAGTGTTTACCTTCTCCTCTTGACTGTCTAGTCCAGTACTGGGTGAAGAGAGATTTGCTTCCAGTTTGACTATATAAGTGCATCTCTCACAGGCTGTAGTGTTGGGTGGTAGGAGGAAAGGGTTGTCTGTGTACATGAGGCAATTGTTGCATTGCCCCAAGATGCCCAGATTCATCAGGTAGACAGGAGAAATCACCAAGAGCTGACACTTAGACATGCCTGGATAGATGCTTATTTATTAAGTACTAAAAACTGCTTTCCTTTAGGCAAGTATTGTATATAGTATATATTGCAATGGTATTTGGATATCAATCATAATACATATATCTATGTAAATCATTGCATATGTACTACAAATAAATACACATGGACATATATGAAAATTTGTTTATGTATGTCCTAAGATAACCTATTTTCAAAAAGACTGGCAAATGACATAAGGAAGATAAGAACAAACAAGGCATTGAGGAATGATGTTAAACAAAACATCACATACTCTGTACATTCACTGATGTGCCAGCAAATGTCCATGCAGTATTTGAAAGATACCTGCTCATATATACCAGTCACAGTAATTTAATATAACATGGCACAATATTTGACATTACGTGCCACACAAAGCCATTGTGTCAGTATGATACCATCATACATCAATGGTACAGAAATCACATAAGCAAGGACCTGTCATGTTATTGAACAGACATAAGACAACAACAGCCAATAAAAAATGGGTGCTATGCACACGCATGGATAATATGTGCAAAGAAACAAACCAAACTCACCTCACTGTGTTATGTCAGAAGCATGGGAGTAAAGTAGTTTGTGAGCTCCTATCATACCACCTAAGTATACACTGGAGCAACACAAGCAGAACAATTTTGTCTCACTTGCATCATGGTGGCTGCAACAGTCATGCCTCTCACTTACAGGGCCAGAGTGCATTGGGAATAACAATACTATATGGTACTGCATAAAGAGAAGTGCGCGCACACACACACACACACACACACACACACACACACACACACACACACACACACACACACACACACACACACACCAGAGTAGCACCACTGCCCATATGGAGCAATTCATGCAGCAATGTCAGCATATCATGTACATCTAATCGATTACTGCATACATAATGTGGTAATGTGTGTCATACTGCAGCAGCAACATAATGCCACATATGACATGATATATGCAGTGTACACTATGGCGTATGTCAGAAAAACATGACAGCAATGTGCAATCCATTTACAGTTCTGCCAAAAGAGTACATAGTTGGATATGGGAAACACCATGGTGGCAGCATTAAATAAGTCAATCACACAGACAATATTTATGGTCTTGAGGGGCTACACTGATGAGGTCATACATCATGAAAGTTCTCGCTAGTAATCTCTTGGAAGGACTTGCACATGGCCCATCCCATGTTCTGGAAGAAGTTACCCTCAAATCCCTTATCTATGTCTGTAAGATGTCTCTCATCACCTCCCAGATCTGGTACCGAAAATCCAAATGTGGTGGTTGACATAAGCAGCAGGAATGATGGAATGTGCAGGTCCTGGTTTGTCATCATCATCATCATCATCTACCCTGTCCTTGTCATCATCTTGGTCCTCCGAATCTGAGTTGCATGGCAGTAGTCTGACACGTTATCTTCTACAAACAATAGGACAGCTGCCATGGGTTCCATGCTACGCCAAGGCCAAGTATACAGCTTAATGTGCTAAAGACAGGACAAAACAATAGCAGTGACAACAATCATCTTGGAATATCCCCCTTTGAATTGTTATCCCTGCCCTTTGTCATGTCTTAATTGTCACCTTTTCATGATCACTGTAATGTAATAGAGTGATGTAGGATGGACTGTATATATCTGTAAGCATTCCGTTATCCATGAATATGGGATGCTGTCAAATATCTTTTTTATAATCTGTCCATGCCATACTTAGATTCTCTATTATGGCTGTATTTACCAACAAATGATCCTTTGTTCCATATTACATTCTTTTGTTATTCTTTTGTTCTATTGCCATAATTGAGTTTTCTTCTAAATAACTATCTGCATCAGTTCCAGTATATAGTGTGTACATTGTCTAAAGGAAAATTATTGGTCTGTAGTTTTAGGATGGCCTATAGGTTCACACTTAAGGATGAGTATCATTTTTACTGTTGTTAACTGGGTTGTTGTCTATCCAGGATGTTCATATAAGTGATTCTTACTCAGGGCTAAATCTTTATGTAAAGATGTTAATACTTTTAGCCAGCCATTAGGTAATGCACTTGGGCCTGGAGGCTTCCATTTAGGAGTTTTTCTTAATTTTATTTCAGTTTCTTTGGCCGTTACTTCAACCTATTTCATATCTTATGCATTTTAACTCCTGTTTCTTTTATTTTTTTGTATTCATTCAATATATTGACTCAATATCAATGACTCTTTTATTCTGGTGATATTTCTATACCTTTTGCTTAATTTCACAGTTTTCTATATAGGTTATTGCTTATTTTGTACTTTTTCTTTATATTAAAAAATAAAATAAAATAAAAAAAAAATAATAATGAACAAGCACATAAATCTGTCTAGTTCCAATCTTACCAACACAATGTTGAGTAAAAAAATTAAAAAAAATAGAAAACTAGTAGTCTTGAAACTTTGTTGATAAGCTCAGTTACAATATTTTCCAAAAATCATGAAACCCAAGAAGTGTTCCAAAGCAACAAGCCTTTATTCATCACGGACAAGTGATCCTCTGTAACAACAAAAAAATCCTTTATAGTTATTTGCATGTCTTCTAAGTTTTTTTTTGCCTGTGCTATCTTTAGTTCATTATTTGCAATAGTATATGATAGATCTTGATCTGTTCTGATAATGTGCATTGCTTTTACCACACCTACTTTCATAAGTATATTTGCAGATCTATTCCCTCTTCTATACTCTTTTAACAGTGACACTTCTCTTATTTGCTTTATACTTTTCTCTATTCAATGCTTCCATGATGGCATTTTATTTTTCCCTTCCTTTCCATTGTTGTTCTATGTTTCTGTGGTAAGGCTTTATCTGCTCTTAATTTAGATGCAGAGCAATATATCCTATTAACTTTTATTATATCGCATGATTTTCTGTTAATACCCTTGATTACTGTATTCATTTGTTTTATCAGACGTCTAACATTTTGGGTCTTATTTACTTTCTCCAATCTATTTTTTGTATCAGTCTTTATATGTCTAGCATTGTCGACTCACAGTAAGATGTTGTCCTGTTCGATTTTCAGCTAGAGCATCTTCTGTGTGGAGACATGCGTGAATGGGCGTACCTTCATTGAAGGTTGTGCGTCTGGGCCGGTACCTCAGCACGTAAAAATCGACTGCCAATCATTAGCGGACCGGAGTTCCGCTGTGGTGACCCCTAACCCGGAAAAGCTGAAAGACACAACAACATATGTCTATCCATCTCCATTAAACCAAGCAATTCTTTTCTGAGATCATTTTCTTCTAAACTCAGAGCACATTATTTGTTCTCTGTTTCCCACTGGGCATTTTGCAGAAAGTTCCAGAACATCCTCCTGTTACAGTTCCTCTTCAGCTGCATCCTATATCACCCGTTGCTCTTTCATATTGGAACTCATTGGCCTATCACTCCACAACATTGCTGGAATCAGAATTGCCTTCCCTTGCTGTGCAACTCCAACTGACCTTTTGTTCTACTTTCTACTGAAGGCTCCAGAGAATCATCATATGACAAATCATCAGATGCTTCCCATTTTACCTGTTTCTCCATAGTCTGGGGGTTCACTGTTCCATCATGCTATGACATTACCTGTATTAGACTTTTTGCACTAAATCCTTCACTTTGCAGGTATTCCACAACTTCAGTTTATATTTGTTTAATTTCTATCTTAATAAACCTCTGTTCTACATTCTCCCTTTGTATTATTGTTTGCATTGTTAAATTTTGCATAACTGGGTGCCTTTGTCTGTATTTCTTTTCAAATATCTTTGGAGCTTGTATTGATTAGTATGGCTTTCTCCTTTGCATAAATATTGCAGCATATCAGATATTAGTCTTTTATATGTAAATGTTGATTTTTTTATACCTTTCAAACAATATGTGGGTTTTGTTGTTTATATTTTGCACTTCCTCTGTCTCTTCTTTTTCCAAGTGGCCCAAAGTTTCTTTGCTATGAATAGTTTATCACGGATCTGTTGTATTAATTAATGCAAATTTGCATGTGAAGCATTTTTCTTGTTCAAGTATTTTGTTTCTTTCTTCTAATTTCTCTCTTAATCTTTCAGAATATCTTTTATCTGTAAATTCTGGACTTCTTGTATAATAATAACAATACACAATTTCTTCCTTATCCTCAATAGCCTTTATGGAATTTTTTGGCTCGTCCGTTTTTCTGCTTTTTTTTGTGGATTACTACCTCCTTTTCCAACAGGGAAGCCATCCACCACCAGGAGCTTGATCTAATCCCAATATAGCAGTATTTCCATGTCTTGTGGATTATGGTTTACCACTTTTACCAGTGCTGGTACCAGTGTGCACACCAGCATTGGGCACTTTTTTATCCTTGGGCTTATGCTATCTTTTTTATTGTAGTTTAACCTACTTCTCTCCAGGATATATGCTATACATGATGCAGTCTATATATCAGTGTTGTCATACATACACACATACAAATATTTCAAGTACGGGCATTAATGCTCTTTTAGCTTGCCGATATACCAAAACACTTGTTCTCATAATAAGTGTCCAGGCTGTTCTTGAAAATATCTAAACTAGTATTTGCTTTAATATAATTTGGTAGCTTGTTCCATTCATCAGCTACTCTCTCAGAGAACCAGTTAGTACACTTTTCATTCCTATAGAACCTTCTACACAGGTCATCTGATGATTCTCTCCTACTTTTTGATAACCCTGAACATTCCCAGAGATAGTTGTATTTAAATGTCCTATATACCGGAATAAGAACTCCACTTAGATATATATGAGACGCTGTACAAGTTCAGATATTTTAGTCTTTCATAATAACTTAAATTTTCACATCCATGGATGCCCTTGGTATATTTCTACTGTACTCTTTCCAGTTTACTCATGATTGTTTTCTTATAAGGTTTCCATATTGTTATTCCATACTCAAGTTTGGGTCTAATGTAACTAACAAACAATATAACTTCATCAGTTCTGATTTCCTAGACTTTATAAATGTTTTATACAACTTATGTTTCTAAAACTATCATTAACCAATTAGTTGATATGATTAGAAAAACTCAAAGCTGGATCTATCCAAATACCCAGGTGCTTAAATTAATCTATAGTTTCAATCACTGTGTGCTGTATTAAATATTCACCTTTCAATTTATGTCTCCCAAATCTCATATGCTTAGTTTTTGATGGCTTTATAAGCATATTATTCTCCTGTGCCCAAATGGTCAATTTAGTCAAGTTCTTTTGCAGACATGCCTTATCTGTAACACATGTAGTCAGTTTACCCATTTTCAGGTCATCTGCATATACATTATAGAATACCTCAGATGAAAAAGTTAGGTTTCAAAGATATAATCTAAACAAGTAAGGGCCTAGGACAGAGCGCTGTGGGACACCCTGACTGTAACTAAGAATTTCAGCTGTTCAGTTGCTGTATGATACTTGCCGTGTCCTATTTGTAAGCCACACGACTATCCATCTTCTCAAGAGTACATTGATATCTAGTTATTCTAATTTATTGCTCAGTGTTTTGTGTACGACCCTGTCAAATGTTGAAGTTAAGTCTATATAAATTACATCACAGCACATTTTTTCATTCATAGCTTTTATTATATTGTTATAGAACACCATGTTACAGGTGGGAATAGATCTACTTTCAACATATGCATGCTGATATATGGTTTCAAGTCCTAATCTATCCATTTCTGACAACAACTTATCCAATATTACCTTCTCCATTATTTTTCCACAACTGGAAAGATGACTTAAGGGTCTATATGACTCTGGGTTTGCCATATTCCCCTTTCCCTTAAAGACAGGTTTAATAAGTGCATGTCTCCAATCTTGAGGAATCTCCCCATATTTATATGACCTAGTAAATAATAGTCTTTGTGAAATTATGTGAAAACAGGGTCCACCACATTAAGGTACTCTATTTTTCTTGTTGATTTCATCATCTCTAACTTCAAACCACTTTGTAGTATAGCTGATGTACAGCTAGCTTCAAAGTTAAGCTGTCACCTGTTGGCATTGCTGTGGTGGAACAGACTGCTAGAATCACATACCTATGTTATCATATGTTATTATTAATCTGTATAAATAAACTTATAATGTTGTCAGTCCTTTAATTGGTAAAATGTCTGCATTACAATCTGTCTGTGACACAAAGGAAGGGTATAGAATTGAACAATATGCATACAGAGGAGTAAACAAACATCAATGACAAGGACATTTTTCCCACATGCAGTTGTATGGATAAAAAAGAAACAGCAACTGTGAAATATAGATATGGACAAAATGAAACTATATCTATGGCCTTTTCTGATTAACCTGTAATGTTGTTGGTATATTTACAGAAACCAATAAATTACAAGGATTTTCATAAGTTGTACATTCACTAAAGTGTTTTCAGATCCTCTTTGATGCTTAGTAATACACTATGTATAGCTACAGATGGAATGAAAATATATCCGTAGTCAGTTTTGATTACCCTGTGATGTCTCTGGTATGTTTACAGAAAATGATGGTTTATGAGGATTTCAATAAGGTATATGATCACTGACTAGTTTACAGATAATTTCCAATGTTTAGTAATGTAGTAGTAGTTGTTAGTACTTTCAATCTGATAGAAACGAGATGAGGATGGTTCATAGGTTCATAGTTTCATAGGTGTAATCTGGGCTATTGATCACTAGGACTCTTAAAAACCGAGCCATGCAACCCAAATGTAACCCACAAGTTCGGTTTATATTTCACTTATAGGGGGGTGATTTACTGACTGCGTCTGTCCATCAGATAAATAGGAGCCAGACTAGGGGTGAATTTCTGATTACTCATCCATGGTCCAAGTTGTGCTTAAATACTCCAAGTATCGGTCTTGGGGCCTCTACTGTTTGGAATATACTTTTCTGAGGTGCAAGCCAAAACCAGTGGTCTGTGGCTGACCAAGTTTCCAGATGACTGCAAGCTGGGCACTGTCTTAAATTCCCCTTGGGATGTGAACATCCTCCAAGAGAGCCTTACCCAAACTAATGACTGATGCCAGGAGCATGGCCTCAAACTGAATGCTAAAAAATGCATCATTATCCCCTTTGGTGAAAATGGCATCCGCACTAATTATCAGATTAATAACAACGCACTAAGCATGCAAATCAATTGTGAGGGATTGGGCACCCAGGTTGATAGCAACCTGACTTTTGACCACTACATTGCCTCCATTGTACGGAAGGCTTTCTACATGGCCCACCTCATAAGTAAGGATATTTCATCCAGGAACAAGGAGGTCATAACATCCCTATGCTCCTGAACAAAGCACCTCCAAACGACAACTCCAAATGAAATAACAAATACACTACTATGAGGCAAAGTTGAAAGCAAAAACGAACACCAAACTTGAGTTTGATGTTTGTTTTTGCTTTCATCTTTGCCTCATAGCAGTGTATTCATTATCCCTGTACTCCTCCCTTATCAGACCCATTATCGAGTACAATGCCCCCTTTGGCATGTACCTTGCCAAGCATATGCAGCAGCTGGTGATACCACAGAGGTTCTAGATCAGGAAAATCCAGGGTCACAAACACCTGTCCTATACAGATAGGTTAAAAGCCTTGTCTCCTCTACTCAGTCTCATCCAGACTGCTCAGAAGTGACCTGTGTCTGGCATACAACGCCATCTCAGACCCAGCCTTGATGGAGTTGCTGCATATCTATAAGTCAAAATTCACTTGGGCAGCCCACATGCAAGGCCTAAACCTGGTCTGTGACATTAATAGAACTTGTTGGGAGGATAGATTTGTGTCCCAGAGACTCTCCCATCTGTGGAATAGATTCCCTCTCCATGTTAAGCAGAGTACCTCTCTATTCTTTAAGAGGAACCTGGATGACTGGATGGGAAACAGAAAATACACTCCTGGGATCCCACCTATGTCCCTGCTGGACAGGGGAAACAGGTCCTGACTTTGTAGGAACATGGGCAAAATTCTTGGCCAGGCTTATAAGGGCCTCTGGGCCAATAGCCTAGTATCATCCTATGAACTTATGAATAGGGATAGGGAAGAATTATGCTTCACATGGATGGGGAACCTGTTCCACAGAATAGGAATTATCTGAGAAACGTATCTGTCTCTCCATGTCCTGTTTTTGTTGGAAGCAAACTTTAGGTCTTTGTTTTGTGGATGTGCAAAAGATTAACCAAATAAGATCCAGCGATGCCTTGTATGACAGGCAAAATCACTTCTCAGAAGTTTGTATGATACTGAACAAAGAGACAGTACATTGAGGTAATAACCATAGGGCATTATGTTTGCTCCTTGTATTCAATTTTTTTAGGGAACCTTTGTGGAAGTTCTAGTTGCTGCATGCGGCTTGTAAGGTACATACTGATGGGGGCATTATACTCTATGATGGACCTGATGAAGGCTGAGTACAGTGGTATGATGACATCTGTGGACCTAGATGCCATTCCCTTGCTTATAAGTTGAGCAACATAGAAGGATTTTCTTACTACTTTAGACACATGTTGGTCAAGGACTAGGTTACTATCTACAAGAGTTCCCAGATACCTGACTAATGAATCAACTTTTAAGGACATTCTATTTGACATAGTTATTTGGGGTGGCATATTTCCCCAAAAGGTATTATAGTGCACTTCTTTGTATGGAGTTTTAAGTCATAGCTTTGGCAACAAGCATTTGTCTGTATTAGACCTTCCAGAAGGGTGTTCTAATCTTGGGGGTAATCAATGACTGCTCATAGTTTGCAATCTTCTGTGAATTTGGTTAGACAGAGGTCTCTGACATTGATTTTGACATCTGAGAAATAGATACAAAAGAGGAGTGGGACCAGCACAGATGCCTGGGGGACTCCACTATTGACTGGCCCTCTTTGTAGAGGTATCCTCACTAGTTCTAACCTCCTGTGTTATATCACTGAGCCAGCTAATTATCCAGTATGTTATAAAGGGGGTTATACCTATTTTTGCAAGTTTGTTGACAATGCCTGAGTGGGATATTGCATCAAATGCTTTTGCCAGATCAAGGTAGGCAATATGCCCAATTTTCCCCTTATCCATTGCCGTAATGATCTTTTCCAGATGAGATAATAGTGCTCCTGTTGTCACATCATGCCACCAGTAATGATTGTTGGATACCCAAGGGAGGTGGATGTACATATATGCCCTCAATTTAAAAGCAATGCAGCATGCACACTATCTCATTCAGTATGTTTATTTCACAAATATTGATGTATTGTTATATTTGTGTTCCAGCAGCAGAATTATGCTGTGAACATTCAAGCAGACATGATGCGGATACACAACATAATTATTATGGCCTGTTATCTTACTAACACTGTACACAGATAACACACCCCGTAATGTGTTTGTTGTTTTTGTTTTTTCATTTGCATAGGTCCAGCAACATCTGCAGAGCAGCAGCACATGTCATGTAAGTGTATCCATTTACTGTTAGTGTAATCCATAGCTTTCTGTGCCTCTACCTCCTGTCAGGGCAGTTGTGTATGCTCACATCTGGATTTGTTTTCCTGCAATTTTAACCTACATAAACATCATCACAAGACACGGGCCTTGCAGCTGCACATACAGGCAGACCAGGTATGGTTGTCTGAATTGTTCATATGATGATGCAGTTTGCAGCACACCTGTGATGTATGAAATTCATATTTCCTTGTTCCATGCACAGGTACATCTAAATGACATGTGCACCATTTGTCATGTACGTGTATCCATATCCTGTTGCTGTGAGCTATATTTGATCTCTGTCTCTGCCTACAGTCATGACTGTGGAGCATACCCATATGTTGACATTTGTGTTTCTTGTTATACTACAGGATCCACATTATGACAGATGCTATGCTCCACAGACAGGTAAGACATACCTGGTATGACATTGCATCTATTTATTACATGTAACTACTGATAATCCTATTGTACCTTTCATGACTATTGTGTTTTTCTTCACCTGCCTAGGACACCTGCAATCTGCAAATCTGCCTCACCCAAGCAACATGTGTGTATATTACCATTTGTATGTTACACCTCTGTTGGAATGCTACATGATGCCTGTTATGTGCTTAAGGCTGACATTTTCACGTTTGTGTTTCTCCATGACAGCTGTATTTCAACCCTTACCTCCAGCGGTGGAGTCACAAGAAGACATGTCAGGTAGGTTTTAGTATTTTTGATATTCTTATTTGTTATATTGGTTTGATATGTGACGTACATGTCATCTCTATATTACATAGGGTCCCAGAACCACCCGCAGCCACCCGTTGGGGCACAGCTCAAGGCCCCTCAATTTTTAAGAATCATCTCTAGTGTCACTTTAATACCTTTCAATAGTTCCTAGTGGCCGTCTTGCTTTTCACAAGTACCACCACAACTCTAAACCACTTTTGCCTCTCTCTTGAGTTTTTTGTTTCTAATATGAGGGATTTCCAGTTTGATTCACAGTCTTTCTGCTGCATCAGATGCAGTATCCATACTCGTGCTGCACTGTGGTGTTCTTCTAGGTTAAGTACCCCAATCGTCCTTCTGTAACAGGTTTAATCTCCTGTTTCCATACCACCCTTGCCTTTTTATCTGACCATATGTACCAAGACACTAACTTTTTAAACACTAACCATTCTTTTCTTTCATATGTCTTTATGAAGGCTTGGCTTCGATATAGTATTAAGGGAACAATGAACATTTTAACAGTTAGAATCCTAAGATCGAAGACTGTCTGTAGCATTTCCCACCTCCTTAGCAGGAGCTTAATTCAACTGATCATATCCTGCCAAGTATCTTTTGAGGAGTCCTTTGCTCACTTTGACAACCACATTCATATATATTTAAGTCTGTAGTGGCCCCATAAGTTAGGCTATGTTTACAGTAGGCTATACATTGGAGCATAATTGATGCACAATGTCTTTGCTTTGTCTTTATTTTATAACCTATTATTTATGTGTGTGCTCTCAAGGAATCATACAGTTGCTTTAGACTTTGAATTCCATTTTCTAGTAATTGCTTTTTAGGCAGCCACCATAATTACACTCATCAAGGCATTACTACATCTAGGCAATTCCGATTCTGTATCATAGCTCAGAAAAATAATTTCCTTAGTTACACCAATTTACTCACCCACTATCCTTGTTAGAGTTGTCTGCTGGGAAACTTTAAAGTTTGCCAACAAGTAGGAATACAGTAACAGAGATAAAACAACTGGAACTGGGATCTTTAGAAATGGTTAGGAGCAAATTACATAGGAAAACTAGGAATCGTGGGAACAGTACATACAGGGGAGGAATGAGGTTTAAAAGAAGACAGGATATAAATGAGCTATGCAATGTTGGACTGACAATGACTGGGTAGATTTTAAGTGATGTATAATGTTTGCAGCTAAAATTATGTCAATATGGTTTATGACGTAAAATACTTACAACTAAGATTATGTCAATATGGTTTGTTTTCATTGACATAAATGTAAGATTGCCTACATCATAAGTGATAATCTAATAAAGATGTTTTTGGTTTAAACAAAAAAGGAGTCAAACAGTTGCAGAATATTTAATTCTGGTTTGGTTAAAAACACTATGAAACCATCCAAAAATAGTGCTAACTGGGAAAACTACTCATGCACCGATACACTGGCCCAACACTTCCTGGAATTCATCAGTTCCAATGCCTTGGACAAGCTCATTCTTACCCTCACTAGAGGAAGTAACATCCTTGACCTGGTTATTACTAACATGGGTAACCATTGCTCTACACCAATAATCAATTCCTCCCTGGTTAGATCTGACAACAAACTAATCACCGTGGAAATCCACATCTCACCCACACCCCCCGCAAAGGTAACCACCATGAAAAACTTCTCCAAATCTAACTCTGGGTTTCTAAAAACAGAGGTGGCTAACTTCTCAGCACCCATGTCTATGGAAAATAAACACATGACTGCCGAATCATACACTAATGCACTGTATGAAAATGTACATAAATGCATGGAACTAGACATACCTAACAGAACCAAGATGCTCTCATTCAAAAAAAGGAAGCAAATCTGGTGGTCTCCTGCCATTAATAAACTCTACAACAGAAGGAAGAAACTGTTGCAGAAAAAGGTGAAGTCCCAAGACTGGAAAACTCCCTTATTAGCCTCAACAAAAAGTTCAGATCCTTCAATAAAACCTCTAAAGCCAGCAATGAAGGCAGAATTGCAACAGACACTAAAAACAACCACAATGCCTTCTATAGTTATATAAAGAATCTCCATGGCAATACTCAGGTTTGCTCTGAGTTACTGCACAATGTTACCTCCTATACTGAGCCAGCAGATATTGCCAACATACTGGCCGACAGATTCAGTGCCAACTTTACCCCTCTCCTCCCCTCCCCTCCAAAAGAACCAATCACAATACTGGAGGAATGCCAGTCACACAGCTTTACTGCAGCACATTGTTAAAGCTGCACTGTCCAAGGCCAAGAATACAGCTCCCATGGGACCCGACAATATCCCTGGATGTGTTCTATATGAACTACAAAGTGAACTTGCACCACATCTGTGTGCCCTGTTCAATCACAGCCTCACCTCAGGCTTTGTCCCTACTGAATGGCGCACTGCTACAGTCATCCCTTTCCATAAAGGGGGAGCAACTACAGACCCTGGGAATTATCGCCCCATTAGCCTGATGAGTCTAATATGTAAGGCTATGAAGTGCATTGTCATGGACCTAATTAACAAGGATATAGGGAATCTCCAAATCTCTAGATCCCACTCAGTTCGGTTTTGTGAAAGGTAGATCATGCCTGCTCAACCTGACTGACTTCTTTGAGTCAGTCACCAGAGCTGTGGATGAGAGCAAGGCAGTTCATACATCCTATCTCGATCTGGCCAAGGCCTTTGATACCATTTCCCACTCAGGAATTTTTGATAAACTCACAAAACTAGGCATCAACCCCTATATCACTAGGTGGGTTGCAAATTGGCTCACAGATAGAACCCATAATGTGAAAGTAGCAGACTCCAAGTCAGACTGACAACCAGTCACGAGTAGAGTCCCACAGGGATCGATCCTGGGTCCTCTCCTGTTTGACATCTACTTCTCAGAAGTCCAGGCCAACACAGAGGAACTCTGGCTGACCAAGTTCATAGACGACTGCAAGCTGGGAGCCATTTGTAACTCCCCAAGTGATGTAGACATCCTACAGAAAGGCCTCACTGAGACCAATGACTGGTGTCAAAACCATGGCCTTAAGCTTAATGCCAAAAAATGTGTCATCATCCCTTTGGAAAACACTCAGTTCCCACTAATTACCACATCAATGGGAGCCCACTAAACACTGAAGGTGTTATAAGAGATCTGGGGACACAAGTTGACAGCAACATCTCCTTCGACCACCACATTGCCACTGTGGTCAGAATGTCCTTCTATGTGGCACATCTTATTACCAAGGGTTTTGCATCCAGAGGTCATCATCACTCTCTACTCTTCTTTCATTGGGCCAATCATCGAGTATAATGCCCCATTTCACGTGTACCTCACTAGACACATGCAGCAGCTGGAAAGGCTAGAAAAGTACCTCACGAAGAGGATCCAAGGCCTTAAACACATTTCCTACATGGACATTCATAAAACTCCAGCTATTCCCTGTCTCATATCGTCTACTAAGAGGCAATCTCTGCTTGACCTACAAAGCCATGTCTGACCCAGTTCTGTTAGAAATGCTACATCTAAAGAAATCCCAATCCCTCCCACCACATGTTCCAGAGACCTCAACCTCATTACCACAATCAACAGAACATGCTGGAGGGACAGGCTCATGACCCAGAGACTGCTCATGCTCTGGAATACACTTCCCATACATGTGAAGCAGAGCACCTCACTGGCCCTCTTCAAGAGAAATCTTGATGAGTGGATGGGAAACAGAAAGTTCACCCTGGGGATCACCCCAGTGGCTTTACTTGATAGAGGCACTGTGAGCTAACTTCAGCCAGCATGATGCCAGGGCACTTCTATGGGCTAGACTTGTAAAGGCTCCAGGTCCATTAGCCTAGTACACACCTATGAACCTATGCATTTCTGTGCCTTGATTTACAACATCCATCAAGATATTTTAGATTGCTTTATCTGTTGAGCAAGAGTTCTAAATATATTGCAAATAGCAGAGTGGCTAGAAGGCAACCTTGTTTGGTGCCTCAGCTTAATTTTATCTTTGAGGAAAGCCTACTATTTGTTTTCAAGTCTGGCTAGTTGTTTGTTATATACCTCTTGCAATAGCTGAATTAGTTCTATGGAAAACAAAACTTTCTTAGTACCAGGCATTAATAGTCCCAACAAACCCTGTCAGATGCTTTTTTGGAATCTAGCCCTACCAAAACAAGGTATTTTCCTGTTTGTTCCTCTTCCATCTGAATTGCATCCACTGGAAAGATATTATCAGAAGTTTACCCACCCTTAACAAAATCACTCTGAGGAAGATTTATTAACTTTGTGAGCAGCTCTGCTATTCTGTTTGACAGGATATCAGGAAAGAGTTTGTGATCATAATTTAAAACTTCTATTCATCTGTAAGACCCTGGATTTAGTGGATTACTTCCTTCTTTTTTGATAAGGAATATGGTTGCTTTTTTCCAAGAATCAGGGACATTTTTTCCCAAATTTTGTTGAATAGATCCACCCAAATTAACACATTATCCTGCTGAACCTCTTTCCATATTACTATTGAAAGGCTGTCACTCTCTCATGATTTGCCTGTATGCTATCTTTTGAGTTGCTCCTTAATATCTTCTTCAGTCATGAAGTAGCTAAGTGACATTTTCTCTTCTTCCAAAATCTACTGACTTTCCAATCTTTCTAAATTGCTCTTTACTCTGTTATTCCACTCCCTATTCCTTTTTGAGGCCCTTATATGTCCCCCAAAGAAATCCTGCCAATACCCTACATATGCTTTCTGTATCTGTCTTTGTTTGTCCTAGTTTTGCTTCTTTCATTGTTAATACTGCCTGCTCAGCTTTTTATTGTCTTAATCCAAAAAAGAAGTACAGGAGCAAACCAAGTCTGACAACAAAAATCAGCATAAATTCAGCAGTCACTAAGGCTTATTCAAGCAGCAAAAATAAATGCTAGTTCAAACAATGACTGAATCCGTAGAAAAAACCAGGTAAAATCCAAGCGGTTTTATTGGTAAGCACTTTCACCCTGTAAGGGCTTTTTCAAACCATAAGAAACAAACACTGAATAAAATCAAGTCACATTTTATAAGGAAATAGGGATGACATCACTTCCTATTCCTGATTCAAACTTTTCAGTATACAAAAACAATACATATATATATATATATATATATATATATATATATATATATATATATATATATATAAAAATATGTATATAAAAAAACTATGTATATAAACAATATATATATAAAAATATATATATATATAAAAAAATGCACATCTGTGTATAAAGACAAATATAAAACATTGTCAGCATTCTAAAATGTGTATGTTTATCTCACAGTGAGTCTCCTATTCTTAAGAACAGGTTTCAATGGTATTTTGTCATTCAAGCCTGGTCTCCGGTCTGCTCTAAGTCTGATAATCCATTTTAATTCCAGTGTTTCAGTGTAATTGCATATATCCCCCTCCCCTAACACTGGGTTTATTAATCTGTATAACTAAGAATACAAATGAATGTGTATTATCACTGTCTATAATGTGTTTAGAAAGTGCACTGCGTGGAGACAGTGTGCGGATGTGATAAAGGTGGTCCCTTACCCTATCTCGTAGGCGTCTGTCTGTCTTGCCTACATAGAATGCTTGACAGAGAGTGCACTTGGCTAAATAAATGAGTTGAAACCTGAAACAATAGGTGGTAACTGGGTGAATAAACTGGGAACTGGTGTCTACAAATTTACAAAAATTACAACAATTACACAGAACAGTAACCACAATATTGTTCAAACACTTATTAGGCTGTGTAGATAGGTGAGGGTAATAAAGTAATCTATGTAGGTTAGATTTGTTCCTATATCTAAAATAAGGCTCCTCACCAACAATGTCTTTGAGATGTGAATCAACTAAAAGTAGATTCCAATTCTTGTTCAAAACCTTTCTTATACTGTTTATAACTTGTGTATAACTAACAGAAAATCTAACTGGTGGATTCCTGATTTCAGGACATATATCAGGGACATTCTCCACTGAATATGGTTGTGAGAAATATGGTTTAGCAATACCATTCCTCAGCTCCAAAACACCTTCAAAGTGGGAGGTGATCTCATCTGGCTTATATGCTCTCTGTAAAAGCCTATTGTTTAAGTTTGACAACTCTTGTAAGAAGCTATCATAGTTTGGATTCATCCTGGATGCTCTTATTGTCTGTCCCCTTATCAAGTTCTTATAAATGTAATTGGGGTGCATACTTTCCCGATGTAATAGGGAGTTCCTGTAGCACGGTTTTCTAAAAACTCCAGTATTGAGCATCCCATTTGGTAGTCTGTCAACAAAAACATCCAAAAAAGTAACACAACTAATCGAACTTTCAATAGAAAAGTTCAAAGAAATGGTTAGACTATTAATATCTTTATGAAAGTCGTCCAGGGCTTTATCTGTACCAGTCCACAGGAGGAAAAGATCATCAACAAAATGTGCATAGAAAGCCACATGTTTCTTGAAACTATCCAGGACAAACAGGTTATTACATTCCCAGTCCAGCATGACAAGGTTGGCATAGCTATTGGCACATGAAGTGCCCATAGCCACGCCATCCTTCTGAATATAAGCTACCTCATTAAAAAGAAAGATTTTTGTGGCTTAGTGACTTCTGGATTTATGCTGATTTTTGTTGTCAGCCTTGGTTTGCTCCTGTACTTCTTTTTTGGATTATTTATTTATTTTATTAGTAACAGGAGCATTTGTACCGTGATAACACTTACTCTTATAGTATATTTTTATTGTCTTAGCTTTCCTGCCAGCTTTTTCTCGATCCTTGGTGTATTCAGATAATATCTGAGCTGGATGGAATATTTCTTCCTTTCTATTTGATCTTACTTTCTGTTTCATTTTTGATGATATTCACTAAGGACCCTGTTTTCTCTCCAACTCCTTAATTTTACCCATTTCTTGTTTCTGCATTTCTGATACCTTTAGCAATGTGACCTTTTCTTCATTTCTCAGGAACTCCCTCAGATTATGTTTAAGATAATCAAATGTATCAGTCTCTAGAGTAGTAGCCTTAGATTTTCCCTTATTTTGTTAACCAGTATTATTTTGCTGTCCTATTTTTCACCAGCAGCAATCAGCTCTCTGGTGCAGTTCTTGTACATTATTTTGAGGTTCCCTAATCAGACATGTAACCAAGGTATGATCTGATAACAGCCTTACATGTGTTGCTAGGGTTTACCTCCATAAGGTCACAAGTGGTTTGTGTGATCGTACATATAATTGACTGTAATAACTGAATAATGGAACATGTTTGTGGCAGAATGCTGAAAATGAATTGGTGGATTCCCAAATTTGTACATCATGTTATCTGTGCAAATGGCACAGTGCATTCACACTTAAGCCATTCAAAAATACGTGATATGACATTATTTTTTTTTGCCGTTGTACTTTCTGCCATTTAGACATCGGGCACACCACTCATGACCTTATGGAGGTAAACCATTGTTAGTTGCTCTATTAAGTATTCATGTTCTTGAGTGATATAAAATGAATATAGCCTTGAGCATCATCTATGTTATTCAGAGTAATGTGTGAACTCTCTAGATCCAATTCCCTTTTACCCCCCTCCCCCACATCTAACCAGCCATATGCTTTACACATCCTTTTGAAAAAGCTGTCCTCTGGCAATACATTGTGGGCTCTAGGTCCCCTGATGATATCATGCATGTTGGTACCAAGTTCTAGCCCTCTCCCACTATCAAGATCCCTTGACAATATGTCATTATCTCATTCATTAAAGATTTATTCTCTTCTTTCTTTGCCCCTGTTGAAATGTATACATTATCTGTTGTAAGTATCTTTTTTTTCCAGTTACCCCTAAGAAGTATGTACCTTTATTTTTGCCCTGTTTCTACCCTTTATTATAAAGGGAATTCCTCTCCTTAGCCTCGTTATAGTGTGCGGCCTCCCCCTTGATAAGCCTCTCCATACTATTCTCCTTTTCTGCTTACATTCACAAATAATTCACTCTCCTCTGCTGTCGGCTGTGTTTTCTGCAGGAGCACAACATCACTGCAGAACCTTTTAAATATTGTAATATCTTCTGATCTTTGACCCGACGGACCAGGCCATTTATGTCCCTGTAACTATTTTAAGCATTTTCTGATTACCTTTTGATTTCCATTTCTCCTTTCTAACTCGCTGTTGTTCATTTCTCATTTTAGCTTACTTAGTAGTAATACTGTTTTACTGTGTCCTGTTTTACTCCTTGGATCTAGCTTATTTTTACCTCCTGTTCTATTCTTATTACATTTTTGTTGAGTACTCATACCTGTTGCCTTGTTTTGTACCATCCCCAAACACTGCCCAACTTTAAACAAATAAAATAAAATGAATTTTAATTTCATTTGTTAAAACTTTGTAGGACAGTTTCTCTAATAACAAAACTATGTACATAGTGTTTGATCACTTTGTGTCTCTCATCTTTTTCCTAAGAGGTATCTCAAGCTGACACTCTGTATAATTGGCTGTATTGGTTGTCAGTCATAGCTTCATTCTCCTTGTGCTCTTCTCACCCTCTTTTATTTTCTGTGAACCCTCCCTCTGCTTATGTCTTACTATTTATCTATATTTTATTATGGTAATCATTTTACAGCCTTGCAAGCTATGCCCCACCAGCTTATACCTTTGAATTTTAAAGTATACCAATGAGGTAAAGGGGTATATTTCCCACTGACTAACCCCACCCACTTTTCAAATCCTATTTTACTCTTCCTTGCTCCAAAGAGCATTAGCCACAAATTTGAAAAATGACATGTACAGCAGCACTGTTGACATTTACATCTCATCTCAACTAGCTGACAGGCTGTTCATCTCATTTACTAATTGTAGTAAGCGGTTTAAGTGATCAGATCACTCAAGAAGTTTAAGTGAGTTTTGCTTCACTCTATAAAAGTCGTGTCTTCCTTTTTCTCAGATCCCCATGTTAATCTTATGCCTCATCCAAGCAGCTCACCACATTGTCCATTTTTATGTGTTTTCCTGCTAGCAAGGTGTGCAGACGTTTCTCAGCATGGTTATGTGCAATTCCTTCACCTGTCCATCATTTTCTTTTTAAAGATGGGTTAGGCACCATCATTCAGATAGTCTTTACTTCCATGACTCTGCTGCATCCCATTTTCTTTTCTGTTTCTTGTCCCCTCCATCAGCCCATGAATTTTCTTATAGCTGTCCAGGTCAGCTGGAGCATCATCTGACTCTAAAAAGGATTACACACCATGAGGAAAACATATTTCAAAGGTCGCTGGGTAGAATTGCAGCTCTGCTTCTTGCATTTCTTGAAGCTTGGAATCAATCTATTTTTTTCTGAGTCACAGGCCCACGCAGTACTCTGGCTCTACATATACTCTAGTTCTCCCACTTATAAGTTACTTGCCTTTTTCTTCAGAGGAGTGTCAAGATCTTCTCCTTTGAGGTAAATTATTGCAACCGTATAACAACCTTTGTCCAGATCGTGCATCCGTGTAGACTTTGTGGGCTCTCTTCACAAGCATCTGATCATTAGGTATGACAGTCCATTCAGCTACTTTTTCTGTTATGTAGAGCCAGTAATATTTTCCTTCTTGTCCCTCTGGTAGTTTTCTCTTCTTGCCCTTTCCTCTGACTCCAATTGCTTTTCCTCAATAGTTTCCTTTGCTGCTTTTAGTTTGGCTATTTTTTTCTTGGTCTCTCTATTTGACTTGGCTAGTACTAACAATTCATCTGAGTGGTTAGAGGTCATTCCTTTTATTTATTCCAGTTTTTTCGGTTTTTGTTTAATGTAATCAGACAAAGAGTCACCACTTACACATTCATCTTATTCATTATTTCATTTAAAGTTTGAATACCCTTTCTGCAATTCTACGGCTTCTGCCATAGCAGTTTCATTATCTGGCAGTTGTATTTCCCTTAAGGTTCATAGGTTCATAGGTGTTTTCTAGACTAACAATCACAAGCACCTTTTTAAGCCTAGCAATGCATCCCAAATCTCTGATAAGTTCTGATACCTTTGATAAGTGTAAACATGGGCCTGAGAGATGAACCATTTACAGGTTACCTGTCTCCATTAGAGACATAGGTGCCAAACCAGGGATGAATTTCTGGTTTCCCATCCAGTTGTCCAAGTTGCACTTGAATTGGGTTATGGAGGAACTCTGCTTCACATAGATGGGGAGCCTGTTCCATAGACAGATTAGTCTCTGTGATACATACCTGTATCTCCAGCAGGTCCTATTTATATCACAGGCAAGGTTTAAGTCTTTAGAATGGGTAATTCTGGTGCTGTTTGTTTTGTAGATATGCAGGAGGAACATCAGAGTGGGGTCTGACAATGCCCTATATGCCAGGCATAGATCTCCCCTCAAAAAGCTGTAGGGGACAGACTACAGGGATAGGGCCTTGTGGCAGTCTACATAGGACATTTTACTTATGCCCTGTATTCTTTTAGTGAGGAACCTCTGTAGATATTCCACTTGTTGGATATGCCTGGTTAGTTATGTACCAAAGGGGGCACTGTACTCATTGTACTCATACACTGCCCATACATGTCAAGCAAAGCACCTCTTTGGCCCTCTTCAAAAGGAGCCTTGACGATTGGATGGGAGAAAGGAAATTCACCCTGGGGATCACATCAGTCACCCTGCTAGACAGGGGTCCATGGAAGTAAATAATGTGGGAAGAAATGGCCAGGGAATTGTTATGGCTAGGCTTGTATAGGCCCTAGGGCCGATAGCCTAGTACCGACCTATGATAGGTCTGATGAATGCTGAATACAGTGGAACAATGACTTCCTTGGAGTTAGATGCCATAACTTTGTTTATAAGTTGCACAACATAGAATGATTTCCTCACCATTGTAGACACATAATGGGCAAAGACTAGATTACTGTCTATGTGTGTTACTAATTTCCTGACTACTGAGTCAACTCAAAGGGGTTTGTCATCAATATGATAGTTACCAGGGATGGATGACTTCCCAAAGGATACTGTTCTGCATTTCTTGGCATTTACTTTTAATCCATGGCTCTGACACCAGTTGTTTGTCTGTGTCAGCCCCTCCTGGGGAACATTTGTGTTAGTGTGAGATTCAATGACAGCTCCTAATTTGCAATAATCTGCAAATTAGATCAGCCAGATACCACTAACATTGGCCTTGACTTCTGAAGAGTAAATGCCAAAAAAGAACATTCCAAGGACTTATCCATGAGGGACTCAACTTTTGACTGGCTTCTTTATAGAGGTGGACTCTACAATTTTAACTTCTTGTCCTGACTGTGAGCAAGTTGGCTATTCACCGGGTGACATATGTGATTGTACCTATCCTCTGGTTTTAGGTGGCTGCATGATGCATATTTGTTCTTCATTCACACTGCTGACACAGTAAAGTTTCCTATTACTGGTAATGGAGTCTAAACACGACAAATTTTAAGTTAACTTATTTAATATTTAATTTAATATTTAACTTTATGGTGGGTTAGTGCATTCTAGCTCTTCTCATCTTTGTGCCATGACTGGAAGTCCAAAAATGTGATTACTCCTTATATGATGCCTTATGACATCACTGCACAGGAGTCACTGAGTACCCAGACATAACTTTTACAAACTATAGTATGAGTAACTGTTCTGAAATAAAAAAACTATATATATTTAAAAATGAGAAGATATGTCAGATACACAGTGGCAGTAGACCACACACCAGAAAGCATAGCCAGCAGATATCACTACATACATCAATTATGCTCTATGTGTTTTTTTACAAGAAAGGAAACACTAACCTGAATATCCTTGTTCATAGTTGAGGACTAGACACTGCCTCTTTACTTGCATAGCCATATACCATGCACGAGTCTGCAGCAAGGAGTTCCTTACTATTGCTGCCAGCTGGTCACCACCTTACTACTGCTGCCATCTGGTCACCATTAGTCAAAGTAGGACTGGAAATGAGAGCTGCACTGACAGCATGGGTTACTTCACCAGCAGACGGGTGTATGATTTTGCAGTGCAGAATACAACATGCAGTAAACATCCGGCATGGAGTAGCTGGGTCACACTGAAGGGCACCCGCAGATTCATCCAGGCACCTAAAATGACTCTTCAGGAGGTCAAAGACCATCTCAATAACAATACAGGTCTGGGGCAGGGCAGTGTTGAAGTTCTCTTCTACAGATACACTTTGATTTCTCATTGGTATCAACTAGTCATGACTCCAGTGGAATCCAGCATTACCTGAAAGGCAAAAAAATTAAGAGAGAGGGAGAGACAGACAGACAGAAAAAAAGAAGAGGGAAAAACTAAGAAAAAGTGGTTTAATTTTCAGTAATACATTTTACCACAGATAATTACTTAAGTAAAACAGAAAAAAAGAGGGGAAAAAAGTTTCTCCTTTTGCCAAGATGACCATGGGCGTCCTACCATGCTGAAAGAGGTAGTAGAGTAGAGTAGATACTGTGCCAGATACTGGGATCACGTGCATATCCAGGAATCTGGGTAGAGATTCTAATGATGTACCCCATGCGTCATACACTACTTGGCAATTGAGCAGTTGATGGAATGGTAGCCCTACATATTGTGGTAACACTCACCCCATGGACTAGAAGGTGTACTAATTGCAACATAGCTGCTATCTGTTGTTTTGAGTACCACAGGGAAATGTGCCAGCCCATAAGAAGCATGCATAGTCCTGATTTGGTCCTGAGCTGAAACCAGGAAATAGATATGCTGATCCACATGTGCCAAGAGTAGATCAAGAACCACTGCAGTATCCTCAAATTAGAAGCAAGTGATACACTAATCATGTCCCCAGTCCATCTCTGGAAGGTCCCTGTGGCAGGTGTAGTGAGAGCTATTCATACCTTAATATCCACAGGGATAGGAAGTCCACACATTCCTCCTGTACCCCTATGGAGGTCATACATGCTCAATAAGAACCTTATAAGACCCCTGTCCACTCTAAACCTATCATGTATCTCCTATTTATCAAAATTATAGTGTGTTATTCTCTGCTTATTTTTCTGCCTCCTTGGCCATTGAGTGCCGCTGGCATACCTCTCAACTGTACAGATTTTTGCAGAATGTCCAGATTTTTGCCTCATATTTTTGGTCTCTTTCTCATAAAATTGTGCCTTCCTGGCAAATCATTGGTGGATTGTCAATAGCTATTGAATCAATGGAGGTTTGATGTCAGAAAATAAAGACAGACATTTGAGTTTCAGACTTTACACTGTTCAGAAAATTCATGCTAATGCAAAACATGTTATTCTATCAAATTTCTAAGTTTTTAAGAACAATATTTATAACATGTCCCTATTTATGGGTCTTTTGTCCCCCCATATTTTATGGATTTGTCCAGATTTTTTGCTCTAAGAGTTTGAGAGGTATGGTCGCCGGGTGCAAGCGGCTTTAGCTCAGCAAAAACAAGCAGCTCACAATGAGAAATAATGAGGCCAGCAGTAAGTGACAGCATCTTTACGGATCGCAAAGTAAATAGAATAGATGAGTCTCCTGTCTATATAACATATATGAGGGCAATCGGGAAATTTTCACTACAGATCACAAATATGAAAGGAATGCTTCATTAACCTACACTGTTTTATATTTTTCTTTATTTATATGTAATTATCACTTTATTTGCTTAGGTTTATTCATGGCCATTGTGCATTAGTGTAGTCTACTTTTATAAATTGCAGTTTACCTGTGCTCATTCAGTGACAGCGTAGATAGCCTTAACATATTCAAGTAATGACTATGAATACCACTCTAAGTCTACCACAAGTTTCTTTTTATCACTAAGCACAGAAGATTCTTTCAAAAAATTCATAGACTATGTGGAGACCAAACAGTGGGCTGGCAACATATGGCTCATTCCAGCAAGATGTGTTTGACTTGATTTGGCATAAAAGTGGTAATACAAAGCTATGATTGCAGCATCATCATGCATGCACACTGTTAAGGAGATGGTGTTGGCAGAAGCATTAAAACTGCATACCTGCAGAGGGATGCCAAACAACTGGTGCCTTTTGCTCTACCTGTATACTAAATACAAAGCAGTGAAAGCATGCCCTTGTGCAACATGATGTAAATAACAATTATAGAGACAGGAAATGGACCAATCAGTAAAATTCAATTTCAGAACACTTACTAGAGTTAAAAGTGAATGGTGCACTGTCTATAGGTCAGACTAGTCGACCTTTATAAATAGCTGAGTTAAGGCATGTTTTGATAATACTAACTCAGCTATAACTAACTATTTTAAAAGCCATGATTATTACAACATACCCACAACTGATTGGCATCCTTTGTCAGACAGCATATTAATCATTATTTCTTATTCCCTTGTAAAATAATTCAGTTCTTTTAAGAGATGTATAGCACGTCGATGATATCATGTACATCTACGTTCACTGGCATAACAATTTTATAAAAAGGTGCATTGAGTAATTACGAGACAAAAATATGCTATACAGTTTTGCTTATTTGTCTGTGTGTCAGTGCATTCTTTACATTTATTGACAGTGAATGCCCAACCAGGAATCCCATTTTCTGTGAAGTCTTAGGGAGAAAAGTTCCATTACAAGGTAAAAGCACTGAGAAATTAACTACAAAAAATGCATTATCAATGAATAAAATAAAATAAAATGAAATAAAATAAAAATTCATACAATATGCAAATGACATATACAGAAAGGAAAATATATCAAGAAACCTCTGCATGACTGTAAGTAAACTGGATGATCCCCCTATAACATAGGGAGATAATCTAACTAAGACAAAAAGTAACACTGCTGTCCAAAGGTCGAGACTTGAAAAGCTCAAGGCGAAATGTAGAAAAAATACAAGGTTGGACCACCACGATGAATCAATAAAACTTTTAATCCAATGGAAAAAATGTGGATAAGCGCTTTCACGTACAGGCTGAGTACGCTTCTTCAGATCTCTAAACATATCTAAGAGCTCTCATCTTAAATAGTATTCACTAAATTGATCATAAATTAACTAATTAAACAATTTATCAATAAAATAATTTAAACAATACAATTAATTCAATCATTCAAAATAGCTCACATTCCTATTAAAGAACGTCATTTAACAAACAGCATATCCCTACTAAAACATCTAGCATATAATGCTCAAAGAAAAAAAAAAAATATATATATATATTATATATATATATTAAATTGATAACATATTTATATGTAAAATACCTACAAGCCAATCATTAACTAATCATTGTAATAGTACAATAATATTTATTAAATAAATTCATAAATTTATATTCAATGTAAATAAAAAATGTTAAATTATTATAATAAATATATAAAAGTATATACATACAATATCAATTTTATTAGTATACACTACATGAAGTTAAATCAACTGAGTAAATATAAAACGCAATAAACAAAACTCTATTTTAGGGGGCGTGAATCAAGTATTGGTTTAATGCTCATATATTGATTGAGGCCTGGATACTGATGAGCTTGCATTCTGAGGATCCACTGGAGCTCTATGGTTTCCAGTCTATTTACAGGATTCCCTCCTCTTTCAGTGGCCTTAACTAATTGTAGCACTCTAAACACAAACATGTGTCCCTTATGTACAGCAATATGCTTTGCTAATGCATTCAATTGATTGTTCTTTTTTATATCATAAATGTGATTATAAATCCTATCTCTAAGCCTTCGAGATGTCAAGCCCACATAAAAGGCTTGACATTGTTCGCAAGTTGCCAGATAGATCAAATTCGAATTATTGCAAGAAGCAAAGAATCTAGGTGTAAAACTAAACCCCACATTAGGGTGCTGAAAAACTTTATTTTTACTGATAAAAGGACATAGATTACAAGAGCCACAAGGAAAAGTTCCAAAAGGCTTCCTTTCTTTCAGAGAATGTGACTGTTTTAATGATGTGCTATGATCAATACATAAAATTCTCTTTAAGTTTTTACTATTCCTATATGTAAAACTTGGCTGTATACCCACAATCTTACATATATCATGCTCAAGACTAAGTATATGCCAATATTTTCGTATGATACCTGTAATTAAATTATTGTCATTTGTATATCTGGTGACAAAAGTTACTTTGTCACCAGAGACACCCCTCTTGTTGTTGTCATTACTATAATTATGATAACATCTATCTTGTTTTTCAACCACTTGTAAGTCATTATTCATGTTGTCATTACATAACGAACTTGTTCCACCCAATACCTTGTCCCTAATATTCCTTACAATGTTTCTTTTATATCCCCTGTTAATAAATAAATCTTGTAATATGTCCGCTTGTTCTTTTAGCTGAGTTGGTTCTTTACACAACCTACTTATCCTTATAAACTGACTTTTTACCACGTTCGGGAATATATGGTGAGGATGCATACTGCCATATTCCAATATTGTATTTTTCCAACATTTCTTCCTAAAAAGGTTTGTGGATATACAACCATTTGGATCCTTTGTTATGGTAATATCCAAAAAATCAATACTTAATTCAGAATACTCCATCGTAAATCTCAGGAAGCTAGTTGTAGATTCCATAAAATTCACAAAATCATTTAGTTCAACAATTGTACCATTCCAAAATAAAAGTATATCATCCACAAACCTTTTATACAATATTACTTTCTTAAATAGCTCACTATTAAATAAATTGTTCAATTCCCAATAATAAACTACAAGATTAGCATATGTATTTGCGCAAGGGGTGCCCATCGCTACACCCCATCTTTGTAAATATAACTGATTGTTAAACATAAAGGCATTGTTATTCAAAACAATGTCAAGTAAAGCACAAATCAAAGTCTGTTTCTCAGAATTAAAGTTGAAAGAATCATTTAACAATTCTCTAACAGCTTCCAACCCATATTCATTAGGTATTGCAGTGAACAAGTTCTTGACATCCAATGTGACTAATAAACATGTCGTAGGTAATGATCTAAATAATTCATCACTTATAGTACTAATTAATTCATACGTATCTTTTAAGATCGTGGGTATGTTTTCTAATAAAGGACTAAGTGTTTTCTCTAGGTAAACTGAGACTGTGACTGTCGCCCATCTCTCTCCTGCTACTATTGGGCGTAAAGGTAACGGTGTAATTCCCTTATGTACCTTCGGCAAACCTTTTATATATGGTATCACAGGGTATTCAATAAAAAAGAACTCATACATATCATGTGAAATTTGTCTACACATCATAAGATCATAAAGCTCATCATGTATCTTTCGTAATAACTTTCGTAGCATTAATCTATCAATTTTACAATAAGTCACATCATCTGTAAGCATTTCCAGCATCAAATCATTGTATTCATCTGTGTCTAGAATAACTACCCCTCCCCCTTTATCTGCTGGCTTAATGGTAATGCTTAAATTCCTGGATAAACTAAATAGAGAACTATTTTCTTGGTTAGTCATATTATAAAAACAACATTTGCGTTTTTTGAAATACTCATAAAAATCTCTTTCACATAGTTTAATAAAACTATCCATTGCATTAGAAAACGTTGGCATATAAGAGCTCTTTCGTTTAAACTTATAATCATTATTTATTCTATGTGCATTATTAGCATTCATAAACATTAATTTCAAAGATACTGAACGTCCAAAAAGTCTCAAATCAATTAAAAGTTCACTCAAGCTACTGCTTTGAGAGGGTATAAAAGTTAAGCCTCTATTAAGTAAAGTCAAGTCAGATTCTGATAATTCCTGACTAGAATGGTTAAAAACTATACCATTTATTCTCTCACTCGATGTCTTGGTCCGTGGTTCACTCCAGAAAACTTCCTTTTTCTCCTTCCTCTGCTGTTTGATCTGCTCTGTGCCCGAAATCTTTGTTGTATGGGTAGTGGTAAAAAACGCTCAATGTTACCATTGTACTGCTTCGGTTTCGCTCCATTCATTGATGAACTAGCACCGGAAACAAGTGCCTGTTGATTTGGTGGTGGTGTATCATTAGGTAGGTCACTTCCTAATGCATTACAACTACGTGGTGATGTCATCAAAAATACATTCCCATCAATTTCAACCGTGGGAACACCTGAAGTGTTAGAGGCAGTTAGCGTATTCTGCATATGCTGCATATCTGTATTTAGCTCAGGGTTCCTTATGGAACTGTTCTGATCATACTGATTAAAGTTCACATAGTCACGTTTTGGCCACACAAAGATTTGGCCACTAGTGAAATCTTTATAGTCTCTCTGCAGCTTACGATGTTTTATTTGATGCAACTTATCACTATACATAGTTATTTGAGAATACAAGCTGTCTAGCCTTTTTTCAAACACTTCTCCTTTAAAATGAACTTGTAGATCCCTATTCAGGGACTCTACCTTTGATATCAGTTCATTTTCTATAGGTGTAAAGAATTCAATCAGGAGTCTCATATATTTTTTACTGAGTTCAATATTTAGCTCTTGCCACCTTTTTAATAACTCAGGATAGGTATTACCATATGTTGGCATACATAATACCCTCATACCACGAGGTATGACCTGAAAATGAAGGCATGCCTCTATATGGCGTCGCTGCCACATTAGTCTTTGTAGTTTATATAAATCATTCTCCAAGTTCTTAATAAGAGCATTAAATTCTTGCATATTCTCCATGTTACCTGAATGGACTTGTGTAGATGGTACCTGTAATTCCAGACTGAGTAAAGGATTGGTGTTTAACTCAGTTAATCAAGACCATTTCCGATTTATACCTTTCCACTCAGGGACATAATCCAATTCTATAGTAGTAGGTTCCATGTTAAAACTGGTGGCGTGTGACTGCTGCGTTGCCAAAAGGAAAACAAGAAGCTGTATAACTAAGACAAAAAGTAACGCTGCTGTCCAAAGGTCCAGACTTGAAAAGCTCAAGGCGAAATGTAGAAAAAATTACAAGGTTGGACCACCACGATGAATCAATAAAACTTTTAATCCAATGGAAAAAATGTGCATAAGTGCTTTCACGTACAGGCTGAGTACGCTTCTTCAGATCTCTAAACATATCTAAGAGCTCTCATCTTAAATAGTATTCACTAAATTGATCATAAATTAACTAATTAAACAATTTATCAATAAAATAATTTAAACAATACAATTAATTCAATCATTCAAAATAGCTCACATTCATATTAAAGAACGTCATTTAACAAACAGCATATCCCTACTAAAACATCTAGCATATAATGCTCAAAGAAAAAAAAAAAAAAATATATATATATATATATATATATATATATATATATATTAAATTGATAACATATTTATATGTAAAATACCTACAAGCCAATCATTAACTAATCATTGTAATAGTACAATAATATTTATTAAATAAATTCATAAATTTATATTCAATGTAAATAAAAAATGTTAAATTATTATAATAAATATATAAAAGTATATACATACAATATCAATTTTATTAGTATACACTACATGAAGTTAAATCAACTGAGTAAATATAAAACGCAATAAACAAAACTCTATTTTAGGGGGCGTGAATCATTCATTCATATCATTCATATCATATCATTCATGATAATCCATTGATAGGATCCAAACCAATATATACTGTAGCACGCAATTGTTGTATATTCTGTGAAGTTGTCTTATATAATAAATTTTGTCTGCAGACAACAGGTGTGCTAATAGCAATAAAACCTTAAGCAAAAGTTGTATGAGTATGAAAAATTGGGCACATTATATTTGAGGAGGTAAAGCTGCATACATTACAGAATATATTGTAAAAACTATACAGTTTTAACACAGTGCAAAATAGTGCTACATAATGTTGGGTGAGTGGTAAGAAAAATATAACATACATGAGATATTCGTCAGTAAGCATTTATCCAATTTAATGACATAAGTTAGCTGCAAGGAAGATAAGGGAGTGTATAAAGACTGAAACAGAGGAAGACTATATCATCAGAAAACCGGGATCAGGTAAAAAGGAATAGGAGTACTGTATAGGGCCTATCGCTAAGCAGGGAATGTCCACCTCAAAATTTAAGTACTGCAATATTTGACAATGTAAGATCGGTTGGCAAGGAAAGCATGTCCAAATAAATGTTTCAATAATGCTCCATCAGTGGAATTTTTTATCAAGACTTAAAGGCTTTTGGTTTTAGCGATGTACCTGAGCTTTTAGAGGAGATTATTGTAAAGTTTACTGAAAGCAAGTGTAGTGAGTGTAATCGAATGTAGTTTTTATACTAGCAGCTTATCATCTGAAGCAAATCCTCTGTCTCCCAGACTATTATTTCTATGACTCACCCTCATTGTGCCAGTCTGTTGAGCCCTGTGCTACCTTTATGTTATTCATACTGTCCACCATAGTATACTCTTGACAATTTAATCACTGAGAGACTCTAGAAGAATTCATTAGCATTGGGGACACAAAACATTCACAACCATAAGCAGGGCACCCACATTGTTTATAGAGGCTCCATACCCATTTAACTGCATAAAGTAACTGTTTTATCATCATTCCACCAGCATTACTACAGTACAGCAAGGCTACTATAACACCACTGACAGTTCTTATTATTGACTGCACTTAACACAGAATGCATCACAAAATGAAACAGAAGTCGTATGGTGCTACACATGATAGTAGTAATGTTGTTGTTTTGGCTTAATATGTTTGTGTGACTATGCAAAATAATTTATTGACCATGCTTTAGCTGCAGCTCTATGTTTCTGAGCACCTCTGTATATATTTTTTTCTTTTTTAAATTTAAGGACAACATTTTATCACAAAATAGTTGCAAACCCACTATAGTGGAATGTGATACATAATTTTAAGCAATATTGCCTTGAACCACGGCTGAAAGCTTGTTGGAATAAAATACACAGCAGTTAGCAGCATTTAAAGAGTGACACTGAGTTCAAAGTCATGTGCTGAAATCATGACGTATGCTATGCCATTGAGCACAGCCTTCGTTTATCTACATTAGCCCAGCTTCTAGATGACATGTAACCTGATAAACTAAAACACACACATATCTATCAGACACATACAGCCTGTGCTGCTGAGTTTTAAATGACTGTCATAAATACCATTATTCGCTGTCTTCAGATCCTTTCTTATAATGCTGAGGTGGAATTTTATAGCCACTTTAATAAATTAGCTCTAATGTCTTCTAAGCTTCAGATAATGATATCAGCTGTACAACCCTTGCACACTAATTTATGTCTTTGCATGTTTAATCAGTGCATTGCATATTACAACTTTAAACTAAATCTGATTAAAAGTGCTGAGGATGTTATCAATCAAGATGCAACTGCATGTTCTATTTCACATTTAAAGGCTTTTTTGTAGAAGTGTTGGGAATGTAAATCTCCTTTTGTTAATAAATATTGTAAATCTATTCTCATGTAGAGATTTATTTCTGTTATTCATTAGCATTTGTTCCCTGTGCAAGCAGCACACAATTTTGTAGACATGTAGACCAATGATTAACAAACATTTGAAATCTAAATATCAGAAATAAAATAAATATGTATGCATTTCCTGTATTATTTAAGTTTTTTTAAGTTTTAAATCTTCATAAAAACTTAAGAGAGAAGTCCTGCTGATTCCAGCAGTATCACATACTGGTCTGAGTCTGACAAATAATAGCTAGTCGAGCTATTCGATACTGCCATCTAGTGGTACCAAAAATTGCTTCAATAAAAATATTCTGTAGTATTGTACGTAGTGCAAAAAACATATTTTTCTAACTCACCTCTCATTCCCTTGCACAGTCTACATGGCCATGAGATAACAAGATCCCCTGCTGACAAGTTTATGACATTAACCTTTGCAGACTGTCAGGTTCAAAGGCCTTTCTAGGAAGTATTGTTTTATACTTTACAGTGTTCCTGTTTTATAGGCTTTGAACATAATAGCAGGAGTTTATGTGTGTATGTTCAGTGCATTTCGCAGCAGATAGCAGTGTAATTGGAAATACATGGCTGCTTTCAGTTTTTCTAGCTCCTGAGAATATTTCTCTGACTTATACTAATTATTTCTGCCCATCATGCATTTCTTTGCACTGCATAGAATTGTTGCTTTCTAATTACAATTTTTTTTGTTGTGCTCATAAGCTGATTATTAAACAAATGGTGTTTAGTTATGTGAGAAATTTCTGCAAGTTCTAAACTGAAAATTCAAATGTAAAATTGTGTTGCAGTTGTGACAATATACTACATTTTCATATTAATTCCATATTTTATTATATTTTCTTAAAAATGCAGTAGGAGAGATGTATTGTATCAGAAGGCTTGTGTGATGGAGAGCTGAATGTTTGTCTATGATGTCTAAATTGCAGATACTTCTACAGAAATCTTGCTGGATTCATCTTCAAATCTATTTATTTATACCTGTATCCACCAAAGCATTTTTGTTTCATCGCCGGATTCTTTTTTCATAAAACTGAAAGCATTGCACTACAAATATTTTAACTGTGCTCCCATGCTTACTGTATAAACAGAATACATGCAAAACTCTTGAATTAGAGTTTAAATAAATATATTTTATGTTGCTTTGCAGTGAAAAAAAGCCATAGAAGTGTTACCTATCCTTACTTGTGGTTCAACAAGCACATTTATAAATTTTAACCAAAGTGGTGCATGCAATCTGCTAGAAAGACACCAATAACCCAATAAAAGCAGCAAACCAACGTGATCTCCAACCAAAGAAACCTTTGCTGTTTGTGTGTAATAAATCCAGAAAGACAAAGTAACATCAAAAAAGTACAAACCAATGATTTTATTGAACAAAAGATTAAGTGCTTTCGTCCTGCACATGCCAGGATTTCATCATAACTAAATTACATACCTATGGCTGCCATTTTATAGAAGTCTTTTAAAGCTATACAATCCTTATAGTTAGTTGATTAATTAAGCATACAATATTAAGTAATTAATACAAATATTTGAACCATACAACATATATCCTATATAAAATCGAAACAATAAAAATAAAATACAATAAAATAAAATTAAATTAAAATTATAATTTAAAATTGTAATTCAGCAGCTTTAAGCTGAGGCACAGAGTTTATACAAATATTAAAGAATAAACAAGAAAGTGCATTTACCACAGAGAATCTGCCTAAAGCTCCACTCCACAGTATAGATAAAAACAAGACATACACTGGAAACATAATTAGCACTTTTGCTTTAATATTTAGGAAACATAATTAGTACTTTTGTTTTAATATTTAAAACTTTTTCAGATAAACCAACCTACAAAGTTGCTTTTTAAATATGGTTCTTTTTTATAAATATACATACTTTTAAAATAATTTCTATATTTTATAACATTTATTTCAGCTTGTATTTTTTACAATTTTTTTCTTTGAATTTTTGGCTAAAAATGATAATACCAATTTAAATATGGAAGGAGCTTTGCTCTTGTGATGTATGATGTCACATGAAAAACATATTTAAACAGCAACTTTGGTATTTTACTTTAGTCAGAGTCTCTGTAGTAAATGCACTTGCTTGTTTTTTTATTTTTTTTTTATTTGTTTATACAAATATGCCTCCGGATTCAGTAAACTTCCGTGCAGGTGCTACTGTGCTGTAATACGGACATGGTTCTGTGTACGAGTGCAGGGGGTGTGTCTGAGAGCAGTGCTCTCCCAATAGATATGCCCCCTGAACACCAGAATTGCCATATGGCAATTTAAAATAGAGTGAGAATGCTAGTAACATCCCCAAACTGTCAGGGTAAGAAATCTGGACAAAGCCATAAGAGACAATCGTCCCTGCAAAGCCAGAAAGTTGACAGAATAACAGGTTTAGCATTAGCATGAATTTTTGGCAGGGTATGAAGTACATAACGCACACCTCCCAACCCGTCAAAGTAAGAAATCTGGACAAAGCCATAAGGGACAATTGTCCCTACAAACCCAGAAAGTTGATAGAATAACAGGTTTAGCATTAGCATGGATATTCTGAAGGGTATGAAGTAAAAAATGCAACAAATACATTTTTTTTCACATATGCAATAAAGTTTAAGAGTAGCTGCGCGGGTGTGCCTGTTGCTTAGCTATGCTTAGCCCATCTGAAATGGCACAATAAGTTAAATAGCGATAGACATCCACTATAGCTGTAAATGCACTAGTTTAGTGGTTAGAGCATACACTTTGCATGGTTTGAGCCTCAACAAAGACATTTCCATTTTGTATGTGTAAACATTGCAATTTTAATTTATTTGTATATTTATGTAGGAGGTAACTTATTTTTCTCAATCGGAGTAGTGTATTAGGCCCAGATGTGAGGTGTCAGTGTAATAAAGTAGTGAAACCCCATATAAACACAAGTGCCCCATACAGTATAGTCACACAAGAATAAATGTAATTACAGCATGCTGGGGGATGTTGGGGAAGGGAAACAAATTTATATTATACAATGAATGATAAATCAATCTCATACAGGTGGTAGTCCAATAAAATAAAACATAAGCAATGCTAAGCATTGCACAGCTATGCTGACTGGGTGTAAGCATTGTGTACATATGAATACTAAGCAATGAGTAGCCCAGCTAAGTGGATTTACCCATTGGTAAACAGTGCTGAGCCTGCCCCTTTAAGGAATGCCAACCTTAGCTAAGCAGATTTGCTTGTAGCTTAGTTTAGCTCAGCATATTCAAAACCCTCCAATCATACAGAATTACTTGTAACCAAAGACTGCCACACAAACCACAAAGGAGAATGCGGTCCCGGTACAATAAAGGAAGTCTTCAGAAATTCAGTCCAATGCAGCCAAGAATAAACAAAAAATAGTTTATTACATGAAGCGATCCACAAAGATAATAAATTCCACTAAAAGCGATACTCAAATTTACAACTGGAACCATAGATTATATTGCTAAAGGTTGAATCTTAGATCCCTGGGATGAGACAATGAGCCTCATAGGGGGGTCATAAACAGATTTGTGGACTTTCGGTATTCCAAAAATAGCCCGTATAACTGGTTTTGGGACTTTGAAGAAATTATAAAGATCCATATCGATCAAACACTGTAACAAGTTATCCTCCAATACTATGTCTATCTGTCTATAAGATATATTGATTTCATTTCTGGATACTCTACTATATTGATTCTCGTTATCTAATATATCCATCATTTTAGTCGTATAGTCCCATTTATCCATAAATACCACACCCCCACCCTTGTCCGGTTTCATGACCCTTAATTTGTCATCTTTACTAAACTCTTTCAATAATTTAGTTTCAACATCTGTTAAATTACTAACTGGTTGTGTATTGTATAAGTTTGTCATACGTATCCTCCTAGTTACACATCTCTCAAAATTCATAATCTCATTTTGTAATGAGGGATTGAATATACTCGCTCTCTTTAGTGTACTTTCCTTATTTGGAATATTCCTATCCTTGTACATATGTGTAAAATTTAATTTTCTCGTAAACAATTTAATGTCTAACAAGATATTTTCAATTTTTGGAATATTTCTAGGTACAAAAGTGAACCCTTTAATAAATAAATTAAAATAATCATCATTAATCCATATATCTGTATAATTAAAAATATTAAAATTCCTACGAGTGCAAATAATATTTTCCCTTTTCTCATCTACTTGGACCTCTGTTCTAATGTCACCTATATCGGTGTTGAGTACTAGATTATCATGTGTTATCTGTGTGATCTCACCACATGTTGGATATTGCTGTTCCCCATCACCTGTGTGTATGTGGGTTGTTGAATTTGATTCCGTAGTCTCTCTGACCTCCTGGGTTCTTCCAGGTCTAAAGGGATCACTTCCCTAACATTGTTACTGCTATCCCCACAACTAGTATATTGCTGTTCTACTCCTTTTGCATCATAACCATTGTATGCATGATAATGTTGTTCTCTAGCAAAATGGTCCTGCTCCCGTCTTCCCCTTCTGGTCTCCCCATAATAATTAAAATGTGTATAATCCCTATCATTATATCTCTCATTCCCTCTCCCATTCATATTGTTTGTTGTGCTGCCTCTGTAGTTGTGATATTTGTTTTTAGATTCAACATAATATGCCATGCCCTTTTCATATACAGCCAAATCTCTTTCCAACTTTAACATTTTCCTGTTAATGTTGGTGTTAGTAGTATTATCTACATCACACAACACTCTCAAGTAAACATTCTTGTGTTCATCTACTTGGAATAACAAATCAGTACTAATACATTCATACAATTTATCAATTTCCTTTTTAAGTGTTTCCATATTTTTGGTATTTAATTTAATTATTTCTTTTAGAACTGCCAGCCCACAATTATTCAAAATGTCACAAATAATTTTAAAAAAATCTTTGTCATCTTTGGCGTTGTTTGGAAATTTCTTGAGTCTTAATCCCTTAGGTATTATTTTCTCTTCCAAACATTTCTCAAAATACCAATTCTCAATAACCAGAGATTTGTACTTAGTTAACAAAGATTTAAAAGTCTTACATAAGTCTTTGTACGTGGAACCACCACGTTTATCTTTGCTCTTCTCTCTGTTGTTAATTTTCAACGATCAATTAATCCAAGTCAGAAAATCCAAGTTCTTGTATGTTTCTGGTATCTCCTGCCCATCGAAATCATTATCGACAACGCTTTCAAAACCCTCCAATCATGGCAAAGGGTGAGAAATCATCCATATTTAAACCCTGCAGGCAGGAATACAGATCATAACTGGTTGTAGCTCTCCACTGTAAGCAGTATGGGAGGTGTTGGAGAGGGTATGTGCTTTTGGGTACAGCGCTGGGGCATACAGGAGTCCAAGGTCATGGTAGGACTCCTGATAAAAAAACATGATGTGAGACTGCTGCAGGACCAGTACCAGAGCTCCCAATATAAAGCAGAAGCCTGGGAAAGTCTGGCCTGTGATCTCACCAGTGCCACTGTTATCCCTCAGACTGGTGAGCAAGTCTGGCACCACTATGCCAACTTGAAATGGAGGAAGAGAGAGCTCCTGGAACAGTGGGTCCAAGAAGCACGACAGAGGGGTGATGTCCCAGCAGTGTGTAAGTATTCATAGCAATAACTGTTTGCCAAAGTCCAGCCTGTGTATGTGATGGATAGGTATGCCTAAATGTTTCTCTATTTTCATTACAGCTCCAGCTGAGCGGGCTGTGAATCAGGAAGCCCATGCCAGTAGGTTGCAAAGGCTGCGTCACGAGGCTGGTGAGTAACAATCCTGCTTGCAGTAGTCATACCAAAAAATATAAAGGAGTAGAATGTCACCTGATAGTATAGAAAATGTGTCTGGTTTGTACTGAATAAACAAGACAATATGACAGTAATAGTTCTATATAGGTCATATTTAAATAAAACTAACTGCCTGGCAATAAAGTTCTAAATCCTGGACTGGTTGTGTTTACTCTGGTATTGTATGGCATGAAATGTTGCATTCACCAAGATCTGATATCTGAATAGTAATGTTGTGTTAACCACTGTTTTCCACACTGTGCAACATATAAAACATGTCTAGGAATGTCTGTATAAGAATGTTGTAATTACAAGGTCAGAGTGTACAACCAAGAGAGACCTAGACAGAAAACACTGAAGTCAGAAACCACCATTTCTTAAAAGCTCACTCTGATGAAACACAAATTGTTGTATTTTATCATATACAGCTATAGTTCAAATCCTGGGAGTGGTAGTAAGTCGTATGCATAATTTTAACTAGGATTTTGTGAATATGTGTAGAAACAGTCAGGTAGTGTTAACAAACATTCTCCCCCAAAGGTCTTCCAGGTAAAAGAACTGTAACTGCCTGGCAATAAAGTACTAAATCCTGGACTGGTTGTGTTTTCTCTGGTACTGTATGCCTTGACATGTTACATTCACCAAGATCTGATATCTGAGTAGTAATGTTGTGTTAACCACTGTTTCCCACACTGTGCTACATGAAAAACATGTCTAGGATTGTCTGTATAAAAATGTTGTAATTACAAGGTCAGATTGTACAACCAAGAGACACTTAGACAGAAAACACTGACGGAGAAGACAGCATTTTATTAATAGCTCACTCTGATAAAACACAAATTGTTGTATTTTTAGCAGACATAGCCTTGGTTTGAATCCCAGGAGTGGTAGTAAGCTGTATGCATAAATTTAACTACGATTTTGTGAATATGTGTAGAAACAGTCAGGTAGTGTTAACAAACATTCCCCCCACAGGTCTTCCAGGTAAGATAAGTAGAAAGTAGCTATAAGATGTTTGAATTATACACTGTGTACAAACATATCACTGCCCAAACCAAGGCCATAGGGTATTGTAATAATGAAAAACACAAAATTGAAAAAACACCTCTAAACCAAGAAAACACCAAAATCCAATAACGAAGGAAATCAAGCAACAAGATGAAGAAGATTATCCATTTAATAGCATGTCCTGGTACCTCAGCAATTCACCTTCAGTGGAACATTTAATCATGCAAAAACATCTTGTTTATATATCCACAGCAATTA